>NW_026691378.1:0-126311 GCF_020826845.1 Diceros bicornis minor | reverse complement strand
TCTTCATATGAGTGGTTTTCAAATGTCAGTACAGCTGGCAAAGGGTATCTATAACATCCATCAATTGAAATTCAGGTGTAGAGAAAATCTTTTGCGTGTATCTGTATAGGACTATTCTGAAAATTGCCTTTTCCAACGTTGCAGTAAATAACCTTCATCCGTGCTCTTTCTCCCAAGTCAGGTAAAAAATGTTTGCTGAACTCAGCTTGGAAGTATCTTTAAGGAGGCTCTCCCTCTCAGAGCTTTTAAACTTTTCACTGCAGTGGGGAGCGAATATCTATAACATCCATTTCAGGAATGTACCCTGTGGAGAAAAATTCGTCCTTTTAGCTTTTTAGGATCATATTGTAAAGTGCCTTTTCCTCTTTGTTGTTCATTGCCTGCACTGAACCTCCCTTCCCAATGGAAATACAAAACACTGCTGCTCAATGACCTTTGCCAGTAGCCATCAGAGCATCTTCTTAGGAGAGCTTTCGAACGATCACTACAGGTGGTGCAGGTTATTGTTATGATCAACTCAAAGAAAGTTGACGCTTCAGAGAAACTCCAGCTTGTGGCTGTTAAGGGTCATCTTGAGAAGAGACTATTAATAGACTGCAGTTCAAACTCTAGTCAGGGTCCCACTAGCATCTCATGATGAATTATATTGCTTAAGACAGGTGGCCAATATTTGAAAGCAACATCTTCATCTTAGGGGTTTTAAATTTCAATAGTGCTGCGAGAGAGTATCTATAACATCCATAATATGAAAGACAAGTTTGGTGAAAATCTCGTTCGTGTAACTGTGTACGTTCATCATGCAAATTGCCTTTTCCCTCATTGCATTTCATGGCCTTCACTCAGATCTCTCTCCAAAGTAAAGCAAGAAAGCGTTTGTTGAACTCAGCTTGCAGGGTCCTTTAAGAATGATCTTCTGAGAGCTTTTAAAATTTTCACTGCAGCTGGGAGAACTTATCTATAATATCCATTCCATGTAAGTACCATGTGGAGGAAAACACTTGCTTTTAGCTTCTTCAGATCATATTGTCAATTGCATTTTCATCTTTGCATTTCATTGCCTGCACTCACGTTGCCTCCCTGATTTAAAGAGAAAACACTACTGCTAAACCTACTCTGCCAGTAGCTGTTAGGAACACCTTCCTTTGAGAGTTTCAACATTTCAACACACCTCGGAAAGAAGCTTTACCAAATCCATTCAATGAAAGTATACCGTGAAGAAAACCTCTTCTTGTACCTGCTTAGGATTATGTTCATGAATGACTTTAAAGGCATTGCAGTTCAGCCTGCATTTAGGGTATCATTAGCATATCATGATGAACACTATTGCTTAACACAGGTTGCCAATATCTGTTAGTAACATCTTCATATGAGAGTTTTTAAATTTTCAGTACAGCTGGAGAGAGTATCTATAACATCCATGAAATGAGAGTTCAGTGTGGAGAAAATCTCTTGGTTGTATCTGTATAGGAGTATCCTGAAAATTGCCTTT
Organism: Diceros bicornis minor; assembly: GCF_020826845.1. Lineage (NCBI taxonomy): Eukaryota > Metazoa > Chordata > Mammalia > Perissodactyla > Rhinocerotidae > Diceros > Diceros bicornis. The sequence continues at coordinate 124,822 of NW_026691378.1, read as the reverse complement.
TCCACCATTGCAGTTAACGACCTGCACTTAGGAATTCGCTCCCAGGTAAGGCAAGAAAGATCTTGCTGAACTCAGATGGCAAGTAGCTTTCAGCAGATCTGCCTCTGCGAGCTTTTAAACTTTCCACTGCAGCTGAGACAGAATATCTATACCAAACATTACATGTAAGTACACTCTGTGGAGGAACATACGTCCTTTTAGCTTTTTAAGATCATCTTACAAAGTGCCTTTTCATCTCTGCAGTTACTGCCTGCACTCAGGTCTCCTCCACAACGTAAAGACAAAACACCACTGTAAACCTATTTTGCCAGTTGCTGCTAGGAGCACATTCCTATGAGATGTTAAAATTGTCACCACAACCGGGGAAGAAACTCTATCACATCCATTCAACGAAAGTACCGTGTGAAGAATATCTTTACGTGTCGCTGTTTAGAATCATATTCATGAGTGACATTAAAAACATTGTAGTTCAGCCTACCTTCAGGGTCTCACTAGCATATTATTATCAACACTATTGTTTAACGCAGGTTGCAAATATCTGTTAGGAATACCTTCATATGAGAGGTTTTAAAATTTCAGTACAGATGGGAGTATCTATAACATCTATAAAATGAAAGATCATTGTAGAGAAAATTTCTTGCTAATATCAGTATAGGACTATCCTGAAAATTTCCTTTGCATCCTTGCAGTTAACAACATTCACTTAGTAATTCTCTCCCTATTTAATGAAAGAAAGACCTTGCTGAACTCAGATTGCAAGTAGCTTTCCGCAGGATCTGCCTCTGAGAGCTTTTAAACTTTCCACCGCAGCTGGGACACAATATCCATAACATCCAGTACATGAACGTACCCTGTGCAGAAAAACTCTTCCTTGTAGATTTTTGGACGATGTGGTTCAGTGACTTTTCCTCTTTGCCGTTCATTGCCCGCACTGAGGCTGTCTTCCCAATGGAATGACAAAACACCACTAAGCAACCAAGTTTGCCAGTAGTTTTCAGGATCATCTTACTAGGAGAGCTATCACTACAGGTGGTGCAGATTATCCTTACCATCCATTCGATGACAGTTGACTCTTCAGAGAAACTCCTCCTTGTAGCTGTTTAGGATCATCTTGAGAATTTGAATACACTGCAGTTCAAACTACATTCAGGGTCTCACTAGCATATCATGACGAACATTTTTGTTTAACACAGGTACCCAATAAGTGTAAGTAACATCTTCATATGAGAGGTTTTAAAATTTCAGTACACTTGGGAGATAGTATCTATAGCATCTGTAAAAGGAAAGGCCAGTCTGGAGCAAAATTCTTGCTTGCATCTGTAGAGGACTATCCTGAAAATTGCCTCTCCCAACATTGCTGTTAATGACTTTTACTTAAGAATTTTCTCCCTGGGGCCTGCCTGGTGGCGCAAACGGTTTCGTGTGCATGCTCCACTTTGGTGGCCTGGGGTTTTCAGTTTCCCAACCCTGGGCACGCACCAACGCACTGCTTGCCAGGACATGCTGTGGTGGCGTCCCATATAAAGTAGAGGAAGATGGGCACAGATGTTAGCTCAGGGCCAATCTTCCTCAGCAAAAAAGAGGAGGATCAGCATCGGATGTTACCTCAGGGCTGATCTTCCTCCCAAAAATAAAAGAGAATTCTCTCCCATGTAATGCCAGCAAGTTCTTGCCTAACTCTGCTTGCAAGTACGTTTAAGGAGCATCTACCCCTGAGAGCTTTTAAACTTTCCACTGCAGCTGGGAGAGAATATCTATTGTATCCATCTAATGAACATACTCTGTGGAGAAAAACATTTCCGTTTAGTTTTTGAGGATCATAATGGAAAGTGCCTTTTCTTCCTTTTGGTTCGTTGCCTGCACTGAGGCTGCCTTCTCAATGGAAAGACAAAATACCACTGCTCAGGCACTTTTGCCAGTAACAACTAAGGAAATAACTTCGTGCCCTGTTTCTCTTCCTTCCAGCAAATGAGGTCCAGCTTCCTTAACCAGGTTGGGGACATATTGCCATTTCAGGCCTTGAGAAGGAATATCACATTCCTTTGAGAAGGCAATTTCTGATCCCGGGTTCTCAGTAGAGCTCTAGGAACGAGTTAGTAATTGAATTTCAATGATTACTGGAACTTAGCTGAACTATGTATAACACCCATTGTTGGAAATAACTTCATGCCCACTATCTCTTCCTTCCATCTCATAAAGATCAGAAACCTAAAACAGGTATATAACAGAATACAGTTTCAGGCCTTGAGATTGAATCTCATATTCCTTTGAGAGGGCACTTTCTGACCCAGGCTTGTTAGCAAATGTCTAGAAACGACTTTGTAGATGAGTGGCAATCATCACTACAGCTGAGCTCATCTGTATAAAATACCCATCCCTGGAAGTATCTTTGTGCTCACTCGCTCTTCCTTTCAGCTAGTGAGAATCACCTTCTTAAACCAGGTTTAGAACATAATGCTATTTTGGTCGTTGAGAGCAAATCTCACATTCCTCTGTGAAGACACTTACTGATAACTTCTTGTAAGTAGATGTCTAGGAACAAGTTTATATTGGAGCATCAATCAGTACTACAACTGAGTAAAATGATTTATAATACCCATTCCACGAAATAGCTTCATGTAAAAACTCTCTTCCTTCTAGCACTAAGCGTCACTAAACTAAACCAGTTTTGGACCATATTGCCTTGTTGGGCCCTGAGAAGGATTCTCGCATTCCTTTGAGAAGGCACTTTCTGATCCCAGAGTGGAAGTAGATGTCTAGGAACAAGTTTGTATATGAGTGGCAAGCGTTACTACAGCTGAGCTAAGCTGTGTATAATACCCATTCCTGAAAATAACTTTGTGCCTCATCTCTCTTCCTTCCAACTCATAAGGATCACAAAGCTAAACCAGGTTTGGAACATATTGCCATGTCACTCCTTGAGATGGAATCTCATATTCCTTTGAGAAGGCACATTCTGATCCTGTCCAGAATGTTGAAGTCTAGGAATAAGTATGTATATGAGTGTTAATCGTTACTAGACCTGAGCTCAACTGTCTATAACAACCGTTCCAGGTAATACTTTTTGCCTCATCTGTCCTCCTTCAATCTCATAAGGATCACAAATATAAACCAAGTTTCATGCATCGTGCCATTTCAGGCCTTGAGAATGAATCTCACACTACTTTGAAGGCACTTTCTGATCCCTGCTTCTAAGTAGCTGTCCAGGACAAGATTCTATATAAGTGGCAATCGTTACTACAACTGAACTATTCTTTGAGTAACACCCAATCCTGAAAATAACTTCATGCCCAATCTATCTTCCTTCCAGCTCATAATGAAGACCTTCCTCAAGCAAGTTGGGAACATATTGCCATTTCAGACCTTGAGAAGAAATCTCACATTCCTTTGAGACAGCAGTTTCTGATCACAGCCTGCACGTAGACGTCTAGGATCAAGTTTGTATGTGATTGGCAATCACTAATAGAGCTGTGCTTCTCTCTTCCTTCCATCTCGTAAGGATCACAAACCTAAATCAGGTTTGGAACATAATGCCATTTCAGGCCCTTGAGAACAAATCTCACACTCCTTTGAGAAAGCACTTTCTGATCCCGGCTTGTAAGTAAATGTATAGTAACGAGTTTCTAAATGAGTGGCAATCATTACTACAGCTGAGCTAAACTATGTATAAGAACCATTCCTCAAAATAACTTCCTACCCCATCTCTCTTCCTTCCAGCTCTAAAGGATTACATTCTTAAGCAAGGTTTTGAATGTAATACCATGTCAGGCCTTGAGAATGAATCTCACGTTACCTTGAGAAGGAACTTTCTGATCCCAGCTTCTAAGTAGATCCCTAGAAACAAGTTTGTATATGAGTGGAATCATTACTACAACTGAGCTGAACTATGAATAACCCCTATTCCTGAAAATAACTTTGTGCCGGTCTCTCTTCCTTCCAGATCATAAGGCCCACCTTCCTCAACCATGTTTGGAACATATTGCCATTTCCGGCCTTGAGAAGGAATCTCATATTCCTTTAAGAAAGCACTTTATGATCACTGCTTCTAAGTATATGCCCAAGAACAAGATTCTATATAAGTGGCAATCGTTAGTACAACTGAGCTATTCTATGAATAACATCAATTCCTGGAAAAAAACTTCATGCTCAATCTCTCTTACTTCCAGCTCGTAAATACCACCTTCCTCGACTAAGTTTGGAACATATTGCTGTTTCAGACCCTCAGAAGGAATGTCACATTCCTTTGAGAAGTTGCTTTCTGATCCTGGGGTTATGTAGATGTCTAGGAACAAGTTTGTATATGAGTGGCAATCATTACTACACCTGAGTTAATCTATGTAGAAAACTCATTCATGAAAATGTCATTGTGCCCAATCTCTCTTCCTTCCATCCAATAAGGATCACAAACCTAAGCCAGGTTTTGGACATATTGCAATTTTGGGCCCTGAGAAGGAAAGTCACATTCCTTTGCGAAGGCCCTTTGTGTTCCCGACCTGTATGTAGGGAACTTGTTCTGTGAACAAGTTTGCATATGAGTGGCAATCACGACGACAGGAGCTAACGTATGTATAACAGCCATTCCTGGAAATCACTTTGTGCCTAATCTCTCTTCCTTTATCTCATCAGGATCAGCTTGCTCAACCATGTTGGAACATCATGGTATTTTGGGCCTTGAGAAGGAACCTCATAGAGTCCAGCCCCATGGTGTAGTGGTTAAGTGTGCACCCTCTGTTGCTGGTGGCCCGCGTTCAGATACCGGGCACACACCGACACACAGTTTGTCAGGCCATGCTGTGGTGGCATCCCACATAAAGTGGAGGAAGATTGGGACGGATGTTAGGTCTGGGCCAGTCTTCCTCAGCAAATAGAGGAGGATTGGCATGGACGTTAGCTCAGGGCTGATCTTCCTCACAAAGAAAAAAGAGAGGGAACCTCATATTCCTTTCAGAAGGAACGTTGTTATCCCGGCTTCTAAGTAGAAGTGTAGGAACAGGTTTTGTTTGGCAATCATTACTACAGCTGAGCTAAACTGTGACTAACAGCCATTCCTGGAAATAGCTTCATGCCCAAACTCTCTTCATTCCGGCTCGTAAGGACCACATTTGTCAACCAGGTTTGGAATATAGTGCCCTCTCAGGCCTTTAGAAGGAATCTCACATTCTTTTGAGAACACACTCTCTGATACCAGCTTCTAAGTAGATATCTAGGAACAAGTTTGTATAGACGTGACTGTCATTACTACAGCTGACAAACTTGGTATAACACCCATTCCTGGAAATCACTTTGTGCCTAGTCTCTCTTCTTTCCATCTCGTAAGGATCACAAACCTAAACCTGATTTGGACCATAATGCCATTTCAGTCCTTAAGAAGGAGTCTCACAGTGCTTTCAGAAGGAATGTTCTGTTCCTGGTTTTTACGTAGATGTCTAGGAACAAGTTTGTATATGATTGGCAATCATTACTACAGTTGAGGTGAACTTCACATAACACCCATTCCTGGAAGAAACTTTGTGCCTAATCTCTCTTCCTTCCATCTCATAAAGATCACAAACCTAAACCAGATTTCGAACCTACTGTCATTTTGCACCTGGACAACAAAACTCACATTCCCTTGAGAAGGCTCTAAGTAGATGTCTAGGAAAACGTTGCTATATGAGTTTCAATCATTAGTAGAGGTGAGCTTTATTTTGTGTAACACCCATTCCCGGAAATAACTTTGTGCCTTATCTCGCTTCCTTCAATCACGTAAGGATCACAACCCAAAACGAGGTTTGGTAAATAATGCCAATTCGGCCATTGAGAACGAATCTCACATTTCTTTGAGAAGGCAATTTCTGATCCTGGCTTGTAAGTAAATGTCTAGGAGCAAGTTTGAATATGAGTGGGTGGCAATCATTACTACAGCAGAGATGAAATATATATCACCTATTCTTGAAAATAACTTGGTGCCCAACCTCTCTTCCTTCCAGCTCGTAAGCATCACCAACCTAAATGTTTTGGAACATACTGGCATTCGGACCCTGAGAAGGTATCTCACTTTCTTATGAGAAGGCACTTTCTAATCCCAGCCTATATGTAGATATGCAGGAACAAGTTTGTAAATGAGTGACAATCATTATTAAAGCGGAGTTAAAAGGTGTATAACACCTAATCCCTGAAACAACTTTGTGCATAATCTCTCTTCCTCCCATGTTGTAAGGATTACTTTGCTCACCCAGGAACAGAATTTGGAAAACAATGCCATTTCTGGACCTGAGAATTAATCTCACATTCCTTTGAGAAGGAAATTTCTGATGCAGGCTTCTAAGTAGAAGTCCATGAACAAGTTTGTATATGAGTGGCAATCATTCCTACAGCTTAGCAAAAGTATGTGTAACGCCCATTCCTGGAAATAAATTTGTGCCTAACCTCTCTTCTTTCCATCTTGTAATGGTGAAAAACCTGAACCCGGTTTGGAGCATAATGCCATTTTGTGCCCTGAGAACGAATCTCATACTCCTTTGATAAGGCACTTTCTGAACCACCTTGTAAGTAACAGTCTAGGAACAAGTAGCTATATGAGTGGTAATCGTTAGTACAACTGAGCTAACCTATGTATAGCACCTGTTTCTGGACATGACTTCATGCCCAATCTCCCTTCCTTCCGGCTGCTGCAGATCTCCTTCCAAAAGCAGGCTTGTAAACAGGGCCATGTAGGGCCTTGAGAGAGAATCTCACGCACATGCCTTAGAGAAGGAACTTTCTTATCCCGGTTTGTAAGTAGATGGTAAGAAACATCTTCCTATCTGAATGGCATCACTACTACAGCTGAGTTAAACTATGGATAACGCCAGTTCCTGGAACGAAGTTCAGGCCCAATATCCCTTCCTTCCGTTACATGAGGATCCCCTTCCTAAGGAAGGTATGGAACGAGGACCATGTAGTGCCTTGAGACAATCTCACTCACAAACCATAGAGAGCACACTTAATGATAGCGGATTCTAAGTAGATGGTTAGGAACATGTTTGTATCTGAGTGGCAAGAATTGCTACAGCTGAGCTAAACTAAGTATAACACCCATTCCTGGAAATGACTTAGTGCCCAATCTCCCTTACTTCCAACTCCTAACGATTGCCTTCTCAAAGCAGGTTTGGAAACAGGACTGTGTATTGTCTTGCAACAACATCTCACTCATAAGCCATTGAGAGCGCGTTTTCTCATACTACAGTCTAAGTAGATGGCTAGAAGCATGTTTGTATCTGAGTGGCAGGCATTACTACAGCTGAGCTAAACTAAGTATAACTCCCATTCCTGGAAATTACTATGTGCCCAATCTCCCTCCTTCCAGCTCCGAAGGATCACTTTCCCAAAGCAGGTATGGAAACAGGGCCATGTAGGGCCTTGACACAGGATCACTCTCAAATGCCTTAGAGAACGGAATTTCTTATCCTGGGTTGGAAGTAGATGGCTAGAAACATCTTTGTTTGTGAGTGGCAATCATTACTACAGCTGAGTTAAACTATGTATAAGACCCATTCCTGGAAACAACTTGGTGCCCAATCTCCCTTTCTCCCAGCTCCTAAAGATCGCCATCCAAAACCAGGTTGTGCACAGGGCCACGGAGGGCCTTGAGAGAGGATTTCACACACATGTCTTAGGGAAGGCACTTTCTTATCTCGGCTTGTAAGTAGATGGAAAGAAACATCTTCCTATCTGAGTGGCAATCACTACTGAGGCTGAGTTAAACTATGTATAACACCCATTCCTGGAAAAAACTTCTTGCCAGATCTCCCTTCCTTCCAGTGCAAAAGGATCGCCTTGCCAAAGCAGGTTTACACAGGCCCATGAAGGGCCTTGAGAGACAATCTCACTCACATGATTTAGAGAAAGCACTTTCTTATCCTGGCTTGTATTTAGATGGTAAGAGACATCTTTGTATCTGAGTGGCAATCACTACTACAACTCGGATAAACTATGTATAGCACCCATTCCTGGAAGTAACTTCATGCCCCATCTCTTTTCCTTCCCACTCCTAAAGATCACCTTCCCGAAAAGGTTTTGCACAGGCCCACATAGGGCCTTCAGAGAGAATCTCACTCACTTGCCTTAGACTGGGCACTTTCTTATCCTGGACAGTAAGTAGATGTTGTGAAACATCTTTCTATCTTTGTGGCAATCACTACTAGAGCTGAGTGAAACGATGGATATCAGCCATTCCTGGAAGTAACTTCATGCCCAATCTCCTTTCCTTCCAGCTCCTAAGGATGGCCTTCCCAAAGAAAGTTGTGCACAGCACCATGTAGGGCCTTGAGACAGAATCTCAGTCAAATTCCTTAGAGAAGGCACTTTCTTATCCTGGCTTTGTGAGAAGATGGTAAGAAACATCTTGGTATCTGAGGGGCAATCACTACTACAGCTGAGTTAAACTATGGATAACATCCATTCCTGGAAGTACCTTCATGCCCCATCTCCCTTCCTTCCACCTGCTAATGATCACCATCCGAAAGGAGGTTTGGAAACAGGGCCGTGGAGTTCCTAGGGACAGGAACACTCTCAAATTCCTTAGAGAACACACTTTCTTCTCTCGGTTTGTAAGTTGACAGAAAGAAACATCTTTGTATCCAAGTGTGAATCATTACTAGCTTTTGGGTTAAGGTTCGTGTTAGAGTTTGGGTTAGGGATCGGGTTAGGTTTAGGCTCAGGATTAGGGTTCGGGTTAGGGTTAAGGTTAGGCTTAGGGTTCAGGTTAGGGTTTGTGTACTGGTTTGGTTTAGGGTTAGGGTTAGGGTTAGGGTTGGGGTTAGGGCTAGGGTTAGGGTTAGGGTCAGGCTTGGGTTTAGGGTTAGCTTTCAGGTTCTGGTTCGGGTTAGGGTTAGGGTTATGGTTGGGTTCCGCTTAGGGTTAGGGACAGGGTGCAGGTTAAAGTTCAGGCTGGTTTATGGCTAGGGTTACATTTAGGATTGGGGTTAAGGTTAGGCTTAGGATTCTGGTTAGTGTTAGGGTCGGGTTAGGCTTTGGGTGAGGGTTAGAGTTAGGGTTCGGGATTGAGTTATAGTTAGGCTTAGGGTAAGTGTTACTGTTTGCTTAGAATTAGGGCTATCATTGCCTTCCCGTTAGGGTTAACGTTTGGGTTATTGTTAGGGTTCAGGTTAGGGTTAGGGTTATGGTTCCGGTTAGGGTTTAGTTTAGGGTTAGGGTTGGGGTTAGGGTTAGGGTTAGGGTTAGGGTTCTGGTTAGGGTTGGAGTTAGGGTTCGTGTACTCTTTTGGTTTAGGTTTAGGGTTAGAGTTAGCCCTCAGGTCAGTGGTCGGGTTAGCTTTTGTTTAAGGTTCGTGCTAGGGTTCAGGTTAGGGTTAGGGTTAGGTTTAGCGGTCTGGTTAGTGTCAGAGTTAGGGTTAGTGTTAGGGTTAGGGTTAAGGTCGGGTCCATCTTCAGGTTAGGGTTAGTGTTAGGGATCGGTTTAGGGTACGAGTTAGGGTTAGGGTTCGTGTTAGGATTAGGGTTAGGTTTAGGGCTATGGTTGGGTTCGTGTTCGGGTTAGGGATAGGGTTCTGGTTATGGTTAGGGGTCAGGTTCTGGTTCGGATTAGATTTAGCATTAGTGTTCACGTTAGGGCTAGGGTTCGGGTTCTGGTTAGTGTTAGCATTAGGGTTAGGTTTCAGGTTAGGATTAGGGTTAGGCTTAGGGTTAACGTTAAGTTTAGGCTTAGGTTTAGTATTATGGTTCGATTTCGGGTTAGAGTTAGAGTTAGGATTCATGTTAGGGTAAGGGCTATGGTTTGGGTTAGCATTAAGTTTAGTTTTAGTGTTACTATTTGGACTAGGGTTATGGTTATGTTTCAGGTTTGGTTTAGGGTTAGCTTTAGCGTTAGGTTTCACATTAGGGTTAGGATTACGGTTGCCTCCAGTTTAGGGTTGGAGTTGGGTTATGTATAGGGTTATGTTTAGTGTTCGGATTAATGTTACGATTAGGTTTCAGTTTCGGTGTAGGGTTAGCCTTAGCTTTAGGGGTCGGGTTAGTGCTAGGGTTAGGGTTGGATTCGGGTTAGGGTTAGGGTTAGAATTAGGGCTGGATTTAGGGTTATGGTTTGGTGTAGTGTTAGGTTTAAGGTTAGGTTAAGGGTTGGGGTTAGGGTTAGGATTGGGTTTAGGGTTAGAGTTAGTGTTCAGGTTAGTGTTAGGGTTAGGGTTCAACTTCAAGATCATGTTAGGGTTAGGGTTAGTGTCGAGCTAGGTGTCGGGATAGGGTTAAGGTTACGGTTCAGGTTAGGGTTTCTGAAAATGTTAGGGTTAATATTCGTGTTAGGATAATGGTTAGCTATAGGGTTAGGGTTGGGTTCATGTTAGGGTTAGATCTCTGGTTCAGCTTAGGTTTAGGTTTCAAGTTCTTGTTCTGGTTAGTGTTAGTGTTACGTTTCGGGTTATGTTTAGGGTTAGGATTAGGGTTACAGTTATTGTTAGTGTTACATTTAGGGAGAGGTTAGTGTTCGGATTAGGGTTAGGGTTAGGGTTCAGGTTCTGGATTGTGTTAGGGTTTCGGTTATTGTCGGGTTCGGCTTCGTGTCAGGGTTAGGTTTTGAGTTCAGTTTAGTTAAGGATTAGGGTGAGGGTTAGGGTTAGAGTTTGGTTTCGGGTTACTATAAGGGTTGGGGTTGGGGTTAGGATTAGGCTTCGGTTTAGTGCTAGGGTTAGGGTTAGGGTTGGTTTGGGTTAGGGTTAGAGATTGTTAGGGTTAGGGGTAGGACTGGGTTAGGGTCAGGGTTCGGGTTGGGTTAGGATTAGGGTTAGTGTTAGGGTTTGGGTTAGGGTTAGGCTTCGGGTTAGCGCTAGGGTTAGGGTTAGGATTGGGTTGGGTTACAGATAGCATTAGGGTTCAAGTTTAGGTTAGGGTTAGGGTTCGTTTAGGGTTATGGTTCAGGTTAGGGTTAGAGTTGCTGTTAGAGTTCAAGTTATGGTTAGGCTTAGGGTTAGGGCTAGGTTTACTCTTAGGCTTTGGTTGGGTTAGGGTTAGGGTTAGGGTTTGGGTTAGTGTTTGTGTCATGGTTAGTTTCCAGTTTCTGGTTAGGGTTAGGGATAGCGATAGTGTTCAGGTTAGTGTTAGGGCTAGAGTTCGGTTTAGGTTTGGTTTTGGGTTAAGGTTAGGGTTCGGATTCGGTTTATGTTTAGCGTTAAGTTTAGGTTTCGAGTGAGGATTAAGGTTAGAGTTAAGGTTACAGTTAGGGTTAGTGTTAGGGTTAGGGTACAGGTTAGGTTTAGAGTCAGAGTAAGAGTTAGAGTAAGAGTTAGGGTTAGTTTTATGATTCGACTTCAGGTTAGGGTTTTGATTAGGTTTCGTGTTAGGGTAAGCCTTACAGTTTGGGTTAGGGTTAGGTATAAGGTTAAGTTTAGTTTTAGGGTTAGTGTTTGGATTAGCGTGAGAGTTCCTTTTCAGGTTAGGGATTGGTTATGGTTAGGGTTAGGCTCGGGTTAGGCTTCAGGTTAGGATTAGGGTTAGGGTACGGGTTAAATTTAGGGCTAGGGTTAGTGTTCCGGTACGAGTTAGTGTTAGGGTTAGGCCTAGGGTTAGTGTTAGAGTTGGGTGCGGGTTCGGGTTAGGGTTAGGGATATGGTTACTCTTAGGGTTAGGTTTATGGTTATGGTTGGGTTCCGGTTAGGTTTAGGGTTAGGGTTCAGGTTAGGGTTAGGGTTAGGATTAGGGTTAGGATTAGTGTTAGTTTCAGGACAGGGTTATGGTTAAGGTTACTGTTAGGGTTACGCTTAGGCTCTGTTTGGGTTACAGTTAGGTTTAAGGTTAGGGTTCAGGTTAGGGTTCGGGTTAGTGTTAGTGTTAGGGTTCAGGTTAGGGTCTGGGTTAGGGTTTAGGGTTTGGGTTGTGGTTAAAGCTAGGGTTAGGGGTCTGTTCAGTGTTAGGGTCAGGGCCAGCACCGGTTTTCTTTAGGCTTAAAGTTAGTCTTAGGGTTTAGGGTTAGGTTTATGATTAGTGTTAGCTTTATTGTTGGGCTAGGGTTGGGGTTAGGCTTCGTTTTGGGGATCTAGGAAGTTTTGGGGTTAGGGTTGCCATTCGGATTAGTGATAGGGTTACTGCTATGGTTTGGGTTATGTTTAGGCTAAGGTTTATGGCTAGGTTTAGAGTTGGGTTAGATTAGGGTTAGGGTTAGGGTTAGTGTTAGTTTTCAGGCTATGGTTAGGGTTAAGGTTAGGTTTAGGGTTACTCTTAAGGTTAGGGTTAGTGCAAGGGTTAGGGTTCGGTTTTGGCTTAGGGTTATGGTTAGGTGTAGGATTAGAGTTAGTGGTCTGATTGGGGTTCTGGTTCCACTTCGGGTTCGGGATTTGGGTTAGGGTTAGAGTTAGGGTAGGATTAGGCTTCGGGTTAGGGTTAGGGTTAGGGTTTGCGTTAGGATTAGGGTTAGTGTTAGGGTTAGAGCTCGGGTTCAGGTTTGGGTTACATTTAATGGTAGGATGGCGTCATGCTTTGGGTTACAGTTACCATTTGGTTCAGGTTAGTGTTTGAGTTAGGATTATGCTTAGCGTTAGAGTTCTGGTTAGGTTTAGGGTTAGTGTTCAGGTTAGGGTTTAGTTGGGTTAGAGCTAGTGTTTGCTTTAGGTTTAGGGTTAGTTTTAGGGTTAGGCTAAGGGTTCAGTTTAGTGTTATGTTAGGGTTAGGGTTCGGATTCACGTTAGTAATTGTGTTCAAATGTGGTTTAGGGTTAGGTTTTGGGTTAGGGTTTGGGTTAGATTTAGGGTACCAGTTAGGGTTAAGGTTATGGTTCGGGTTAGTGGTAGGATTAGGGTTTGAGTTAGGGTTAGCTTTAGTGTTAGGGTTCAGGTGGGTTAGGGTTAGCATTCTTGTTAGGGTTATTGGTAGGTAGAGTTTTAGGGTTAGGTTTGGGGATAGGGTTAGGGTTCATGTTAAGTATACTGTTAGGATTAGCTTTCATGTTAGGATTAGGGTTGAGTTAGATTAATGGTTAGGATTAGGGTTATGGTGTAGGTTAGGTTTAGGGATAGGGTGAGTGTTAAGGTTAGGGTTCAGTTTCAGGTTACGTTTAGTGTTAGATTCAGGGTTTGGTTTCAGGTTAGGGCTAGAGTTGGGTTCACGTTAGGGTTCTGGTTAGGTTTATGGTTTTGCTTAGGTTTAGGTTTAGTGTTATAGTTAGTGTTCAGATTTGGTTAGGGTTAGGGTTCGGGTGGGATCCAGTTAGGGTTAGGGTTAGGGTTAGGCTTCTTGTTAGCGTTAGCACTAGGGTTCAGGTTAGGTTTAGCGTTACGATTAGGTTTAGGGTTATGGTTATGGTTAGGTTATGCCTCAGGTTATGGATAGGTTAATGATTCATGTTAATGTTATGGTTAGGGTTAGGGTTGGGATTAAGGTTAGGTTTATTGTTGGTGTTAGGTTTCTGGTTAGGGTTAGGCTTAGGATTCAGCTACATGTTAGGTTAGTGTTCGGATTCAGTTTAGGGTTAGGGTTATGATCAGGTTAGGGTGAAGGTTAGTGTTACTGTTGGGGTTAGAGTTAGCAATAGGGCTCTGTTTAGGACGAGGCATTACTATTCTGGTTAGTGTTAGTGTTAGGGTTAGGATTCAGTTTCAGTTTACAGTTAGGATAACATTCGGGTTGGGTATTAGGGACAGGCTTAGTGTTCGGGTTAGCTTTATGGTTTGGGGGGGGTTCTTTCTCTGCACCCGACAGCCTGTCTCGGCACTTCTGACTCCACAGAGCCTTTCCTACACCTGGGCTGCCTGCCGTGGCAAAGTGCAGGCGTGGGGTGAGGCCATGGCTTTGTCTTTCCAGGAAAAAATGAGCCCCTGGCCGAAGCAGCAGGCCCAGGCAGAGCCTTGAGCTTGAAGCCCAGTAGGTCTGTGGCCCTCAGGGCCAGAGCCATGCTTTCAAGGCAGGGAAGCGGCCTGCAAGCTGAGTGGGAGTGGGGGAGGGGAGGGAGACAGCTGAAGCCGAGTCCAGAAGGGCGGCGATGGAAGAGCTGCAGCTGGGTCAGAGCCTGGAGGGAGGGCGGGGCCTTCACTGAGGACCCCCGCCCCCCGAGGCCAGCCCTAGGCCCCGGCGGTCGCGCATGCGCCCTTGGCCTGTGCGGTGTGTGGGGGGTTGAACCCAAGCCCGCAGGGCTCCCGGAGCGGCCAGAGAAAGAAGGGCCCATGGAGAGGTAGGCGAGGTGGGCAGGGGGCGCCACCTTACTCTCCTCAGCTCCCTGAGGAAGAGAGACAGAGACAGAGACAGAGAGAGAGATCCCTGACCTCTGAGTCTCTGCCTCCACCGCTGGCTGGTGCCAACTCACGCGCCATCCCACTTCCAGCCATCACCCCCACGCCTGCCCTGGGGCCAGCCCCACCACAGAGAGGCCGGTTGGTTCCTGCTCACCTCTGTGCCGTCCCTTCCGACCTGACCCCAGTGCAGGGGATAAGCTTCAGACAAGTCTTTCCATGTCCCTCTGCATGACAATAGACTTCCTCCCCTCTCCCATTCCACAGGCCCACCCGGGACATCCACCTTTGTCATTAGCTCAGGAGAGGATGCAAGATGAGAATCTCTGCTATTGTGTGGGGAGACTCAGTTTCCCGGGTTTCCCCCATGGACACATGTTCTTCAGCTGGGTCTGATTTTCTCCAGACAAGCTGTCTTGGGAAGGATTTGGCCAGCCCTAAGAACCTGAAGGGAAAGGGCGGAGGGGGGTTCTCTCTCTGCCCCCGACAGCCCCGAGCTGGGTCGGTCCCTCAGACCCGGCCAGGGGCAGCCCATCCCCCGGCGCCCTTCCCCGGGGCATCCAAGGGCAGGCTCGGTGCCAGCACCACCCCGCTCGCCACTGCCCGACCATCGTCCTCCCTCGGGGGGCCTGGGCAGGACAGGGACCCGGCTGTGGGAGGCCTCCAGATCTCAGGCCTGGCACACCGTTTACCAGGCTGCTTCCTCCTCTGACGGGGCCCAGCACACGCCCCAGGAGACTTGGCAGCCGCCCCCAGGGCTCTAGCCTCTGGAACTCGTCCCCTTGGAAGGGGCCTGGCCCAGGTGCCAGGTTCGGCTGGTCGGCCAGCCTCCTTTGGAGAAAGCAGGCAAGCCGAGCCAGGCTTGCAGTGGCCCTGACGTGACACCTGCCACCTCAGGCAGAGGGCCTCCCGCGTGCCCTCCATGGCGGGTTTCTCCCCGGAGCCGTGGCCTGGGCACTAGGAAGGCCGGGCCTCCCCTACTCCCGGGAGGAGGGGCTAGCCCACTTGCGCCCTGGCCCCCAAACCCTCTGGTGCCATCTGCCTGTCTCGGCACTTCTGACTCCACAGAGCCTTTCCTACACCTGGGCTGCCTGCCGTGGCAAAGTGCAGGCGTGGGGTGAGGCCATGGCTTTGTCTTTCCAGGAAAAAATGAGCCCCTGGCCGAAGCAGCAGGCCCAGGCAGAGCCTTGAGCTTGAAGCCCAGTAGGTCTGTGGCCCTCAGGGCCAGAGCAATGCTTTCAAGGCAGGGAAGCGGCCTGCAAGCTGAGTGGGAGTGGGGGAGGGGAGGGAGACAGCTGAAGCCGAGTCCAGAAGGGCGGCGATGGAAGAGCTGCAGCTGGGTCAGAGCCTGGAGGGAGGGCGGGGCCTTCACTGAGGACCCCCCCCCGGAGGCCAGCCCTAGGCCCCGGCGGTCGCGCATGCGCCCTTGGCCTGTGCGGTGTGTGGGGGGTTGAACCCAAGCCCGCAGGGCTCCCGGAGCGGCCAGAGAAAGAAGGGCCCATGGAGAGGTAGGCGAGGTGGGCAGGGGGCGCCACCTTACTCTGCTCAGCTCCCTGAGGGAGAGAGAGAGAGACAGAGACAGAGAGAGAGATCCCTGACCTCTGAGTCTCTGCCTCCACCGCTGGCTGGTGCCAACTCACGCGCCATCCCACTTCCAGCCATCACCCCCACGCCTGCCCCGGGGCCAGCCCCACCACAGAGAGGCCGGTTGGTTCCTGCTCACCTCTGTGCCGTCCCTTCCCGACCTGACCCCAGTGCAGGGGATAAGCTTCAGACAAGTCTATCCATGTCCCTCTGCATGACAATAGACTTCCTCCCCTCTCCCATTCCACAGGCCCACCCGGGACATCCACCTTTGTCATTAGCTCAGGAGAGGATGCAAGATGAGAATCTCTGCTATTGTGTGGGGAGACTCAGTTTCCCGGGTTTCCCCCATGGACACATGTTCTTCAGCTGGGTCTGATTTTCTCCAGACAAGCTGTCTTGGGAAGGATTTGGCCAGCCCTAAGAACCTGAAGGGAAAGGGCGGAGGGGGGTTCTCTCTCTGCCCCCGACAGCCCCGAGCTGGGTCGGTCCCTCAGACCCGGCCAGGGGCAGCCCATCCCCCGGCGCCCTTCCCCGGGGCATCCAAGGGCAGGCTCGGCGCCAGCCCCACCCCGCTCGCCACTGCCCGACCATCGTCCTCCCTCGGGGGGCCTGGGCAGGACAGGGACCCGGCTGTGGGAGGCCTCCAGATCTCAGGCCTGGCACACCGTTTACCAGGCTGCTTCCTCCTCTGACGGGGGCCCAGCACACGCCCCAGGAGACTTGGCAGCCGCCCCCAGGGCTCTAGCCTCTGGAACTCGTCCCCTTGGAAGGGGCCTGGCCCAGGTGCCAGGTTCGGCTGGTCGGCCAGCCTCCTTTGGAGAAAGCAGGCAAGCCGAGCCAGGCTTGCAGTGGCCCTGGCGTGACACCTGCCACCTCAGGCAGAGGGCCTCCCGCGTGCCCTCCATGGCGGGTTTCTCCCCGGAGCCGTGGCCTGGGCACTAGGAAGGCCGGGCCTCCCCGACTCCCGGGAGGAGGGGCTAGCCCACTTGCGCCCTGGCCCCCAAAGCCTGCGGTGCCATCTGCCTGTCTCGGCACTTCTGACTCCACAGAGCGTTTCCTACACCTGGGCTGTCTGCCGTGGCACAGTGCAGGCGTGGGGTGAGGCCATGGCTTTGTCTTTCCAGGAAAAAATGAGCCCCTGGCCGAAGCAGCAGGCCCAGGCAGAGCCTTGAGCTTGAAGCCCAGTAGGTCTGTGGCCCTCAGGGCCAGAGCCATGCTTTCAACGCAGGGAAGCGGCCTGCAAGCTGAGTGGGAGTGGGGGAGGGGAGGGAGACAGCTGAAGCCGAGTCCAGAAGGGCGGCGATGGAAGAGCTGCAGCTGGGTCAGAGCCTGGAGGGAGGGCGGGGCCTTCACTGAGGACCACCCCCCCGGAGGCCAGCCCTAGGCCCAGGCGGTCGCGCATGCGCCCTTGGCCTGTGCGGTGTGTGGGGGGTTGAACCCAAGCCCGCAGGGCTCCCGGAGCGGCCAGAGAAAGAAGGGCCCATGGAGAGGTAGGCGAGGTGGGCAGGGTTCGCCACCTTACTCTTCTCAGCTCCCTGAGGGAGAGAGACAGAGACAGAGACAGAGAGAGAGATCCCTGACCTCTGAGTCTCGGCCTCCACCGCTGGCTGGTGCCAACTCACGCGCCATCCCACTTCCAGCCATCACCCCCACGCCTGCCCCGGGGCCAGCCCCACCACAGAGAGGCCGGTTGGTTCCTGCTCACCTCTGTGCCGTCCCTTCCCGACCTGACCCCAGTGCAGGGGATAAGCTTCAGACAAGTCTTTCCATGTCCCTCTGCATGACAATAGACTTCCTCCCCTCTCCCATTCCACAGGCCCACCCGGGACATCCACCTTTGTCATTAGCTCAGGAGAGGATGCAAGATGAGAATCTCTGCTATTGTGTGGGGAGACTCAGTTTCCCGGGTTTCCCCCATGGACACATGTTCTTCAGCTGGGTCTGATTTTCTCCAGACAAGCTGTCTTGGGAAGGATTTGGCCAGCCCTAAGAACCTGAAGGGAAAGGGCGGAGGGGGGTTCTCTCTCTGCCCCCGACAGCCCCGAGCTGGGTCGGTCCCTCAGACCCGGCCAGGGGCAGCCCATCCCCCGGCGCCCTTCCCCGGGGCATCCAAGGGCAGGCTCGGCGCCAGCCCCACCCCGCTCGCCACTGCCCGACCATCGTCCTCCCTCGGGGGGCCTGGGCAGGACAGGGACCCGGCTGTGGGAGGCCTCCAGATCTCAGGCCTAGCACACCGTTTACCAGGCTGCTTCCTCCTCTGACGGGGGCCCAGCACACGCCCCAGGAGACTTGGCAGCCGCCCCCAGGGCTCTAGCCTCTGGAACTCGTCCCCTTGGAAGGGGCCTGGCCCAGGTGCCAGGTTCGGCTGGTCGGCCAGCCTCCTTTGGAGAAAGCAGGCAAGCCGAGCCAGGCTTGCAGTGGCCCTGGCGTGACACCTGCCACCTCAGGCAGAGGGCCTCCCGCGTGCCCTCCATGGCGGGTTTCTCCCCGGAGCCGTGGCCTGGGCACTAGGAAGGCCGGGCCTCCCTGACTCCCGGGAGGAGGGGCTAGCCCACTTGCGCCCTGGCCCCCAAACCCTCTGGTGCCATCTGCCTGTCTCGGCACTTCTGACTCCACAGAGCCTTTCCTACACCTGGGCTGCCTGCCGTGGCAAAGTGCAGGCGTGGGGTGAGGCCATGGCTTTGTCTTTCCAGGAAAAAATGAGCCCCTGGCCGAAGCAGCAGGCCCAGGCAGAGCCTTGAGCTTGAAGCCCAGTAGGTCTGTGGCCCTCAGGGCCAGAGCAATGCTTTCAAGGCAGGGAAGCGGCCTGCAAGCTGAGTGGGAGTGGGGGAGGGGAGGGAGACAGCTGAAGCCGAGTCCAGAAGGGCGGCGATGGAAGAGCTGCAGCTGGGTCAGAGCCTGGAGGGAGGGCGGGGCCTTCACTGATGACCCCCCCCCCGGAGGCCAGCCATAGGGCCAGGCGGTCGCGCATGCGCCCTTGGCCTGTGCGGTGTGTGGGGGGTTGAACCCAAGCCCGCAGGGCTCCCGGAGCGGCCAGAGAAAGAAGGGCCCATGGAGAGGTAGGCGAGGTGGGCAGGGGGCGCCACCTTACTCTCCTCAGCTCCCTGAGGGAGAGAGACAGAGACAGAGACAGAGAGAGAGATCCCTGACCTCTGAGTCTCTGCCTCCACCGCTGGCTGGTGCCAACTCACGCGCCATCCCACTTCCAGCCATCACCCCCACGCCTGCCCCGGGGCCAGCCCCACCACAGAGAGTCCGGTTGGTTCCTGCTCACCTCTGTGCCGTCCCTTCCCGACCTGACCCCAGTGCAGGGGATAAGCTTCAGACAAGTCTATCCATGTCCCTCTGCATGACAATAGACTTCCTCCCCTCTCCCATTCCACAGGCCCACCCGGGACATCCACCTTTGTCATTAGCTCAGGAGAGGATGCAAGATGAGAATCTCTGCTATTGTGTGGGGAGACTCAGTTTCCCGGGTTTCCCCCATGGACACATGTTCTTCAGCTGGGTCTGATTTTCTCCAGACAAGCTGTCTTGGGAAGGATTTGGCCAGCCCTAAGAACCTGAAGGGAAAGGGCGGAGGGGGGTTCTCTCTCTGCCCCCGACAGCCCCGAGCTGGGTCGGTCCCTCAACCCGGCCAGGGGCAGCCCATCCCCCGGCGCCCTTCCCCGGGGCATCCAAGGGCAGGCTCGGCGCCAGCCCCACCCCGCTCGCCACTGCCCGACCATCGTCCTCCCTCGGGGGGCCTGGGCAGGACAGGGACCCGGCTGTGGGAGGCCTCCAGATCTCAGGCCTGGCACACCGTTTACCAGGCTGCTTCCTCCACTGACGGGGGCCCAGCACATGCCCCAGGAGACTTGGCAGCCGCCCCCAGGGCTCTAGCCTCTGGAACTCGTCCCCTTGGAAGGGGCCTGGCCCAGGTGCCAAGCTCGGCTGGTCGGCCAGCCTCCTTTGGAGAAAGCAGGCAAGCCGAGCCAGGCTTGCAGTGGCCCTGGCGTGACACCTGCCACCTCAGGCAGAGGGCCTCCCGCGTGCCCTCCATGGCGGGTTTCTCCCCGGAGCCGTGGCCTGGGCACTAGGAAGGCCGGGCCTCCCCGACTCCCGGGAGGAGGGTCTAGCCCACTTGCGCCCTGGCCCCCAAACCCTCTGGTGCCATCTGCCTGTCTCGGCACTTCTGACTCCACAGAGCCTTTCCTACATGTGGGCTGCCTGCCGTGGCAAAGTGCAGGCGTGGGGTGAGGCCATGGCTTTGTCTTTCCAGGAAAAAATGAGCCCCTGGCCGAAGCAGCAGGCCCAGGCAGAGCCTTGAGCTTGAAGCCCAGTAGGTCTGTGGCCCTCAGGGCCAGAGCCATGCTTTCAAGGCAGGGAAGCGGCCTGCAAGCTGAGTGGGAGTGGGGGAGGGGAGGGAGACAGCTGAAGCCGAGTCCAGAAGGGCGGCGATGGAAGAGCTGCAGCTGGGTCAGAGCCTGGAGGGAGGGCAGGGCCTTCACTGAGGACCCCCGCCCCCCGAGGCCAGCCCTAGGCCCCGGCGGTCGCGCATGCGCCCTTGGCCTGTGCGGTGTGTGGGGGGTTGAACCCAAGCCCGCAGGGCTCCCGGAGCGGCCAGAGAAAGAAGGGCCCATGGAGAGGTAGGCGAGTTGGGCAGGGGGCGCCACCTTACTCTCCTCAGCTCCCTGAGGAAGAGAGACAGAGACAGAGACAGAGAGAGAGATCCCTGACCTCTGAGTCTCTGCCTCCACCGCTGGCTGGTGCCAACTCACGCGCCATCCCACTTCCAGCCATCACCCCCACGCCTGCCCTGGGGCCAGCCCCACCACAGAGAGGCCGGTTGGTTCCTGCTCACCTCTGTGCCGTCCCTTCCGACCTGACCCCAGTGCAGGGGATAAGCTTCAGACAAGTCTTTCCATGTCCCTCTGCATGACAATAGACTTCCTCCCCTCTCCCATTCCACAGGCCCACCCGGGACATCCACCTTTGTCATTAGCTCAGGAGAGGATGCAAGATGAGAATCTCTGCTATTGTGTGGGGAGACTCAGTTTCCCGGGTTTCCCCCATGGACACATGTTCTTCAGCTGGGTCTGATTTTCTCCAGACAAGCTGTCTTGGGAAGGATTTGGCCAGCCCTAAGAACCTGAAGGGAAAGGGCGGAGGGGGGTTCTCTCTCTGCCCCCGACAGCCCCGAGCTGGGTCGGTCCCTCAGACCCGGCCAGGGGCAGCCCATCCCCCGGCGCCCTTCCCCGGGGCATCCAAGGGCAGGCTCGGCGCCAGCCCCACCCCGCTCGCCACTGCCCGACCATCGTCCTCCCTCGGGGGGCCTGGGCAGGACAGGGACCCGGCTGTGGGAGGCCTCCAGATCTCAGGCCTGGCACACCGTTTACCAGGCTGCTTCCTCCTCTGACGGGGGCCCAGCACACGCCCCAGGAGACTTGGCAGCCGCCCCCAGGGCTCTAGCCTCTGGAAATCGTCCCCTTGGAAGGGGCCTGGCCCAGGTGCCAGGTTCGGCTGGTCGGCCAGCCTCCTTTGGAGAAAGCAGGCAAGCCGAGCCAGGCTTGCAGTGGCCCTGGCGTGACACCTGCCACCTCAGGCAGAGGGCCTCCCGCGTGCCCTCCATGGCGGGTTTCTCCCCGGAGCCGTGGCCTGGGCACTAGGAAGGCCGGGCCTCCCCGACTCCCGGGAGGAGGGGCTAGCCCACTTGCGCCCTGGCCCCCAAACCCTCTGGTGCCATCTGCCTGTCTCGGCACTTCTGACTCCACAGAGCCTTTCCTACATCTGGGCTGCCTGCCGTGGCAAAGTGCAGGCGTGGGGTGAGGCCATGGCTTTGTCTTTCCAGGAAAAAATGAGCCCCTGGCCGAAGCAGCAGGCCCAGGCAGAGCCTTGAGCTTGAAGCCCAGTAGGTCTGTGGCCCTCAGGGCCAGAGCCATGCTTTCAAGGCAGGGAAGCGGCCTGCAAGCTGAGTGGGAGTGGGGGAGGGGAGGGAGACAGCTGAAGCCGAGTCCAGAAGGGCGGCGATGGAAGAGCTGCAGCTGGGTCAGAGCCTGGAGGGAGGGAGGGGCCTTCACTGAGGACCACCCCCCCGGAGGCCAGCCCTAGGCCCAGGCGGTCGCGCATGCGCCCTTGGCCTGTGCGGTGTGTGGGGGGTTGAACCCAAGCCCGCAGGGCTCCCGGAGCGGCCAGAGAAAGAAGGGACCATGGAGAGGTAGGCGAGGTGGGCAGGGGGCGCCACCTTACTCTCCTCAGCTCCCTGAGGGAGAGAGACAGAGACAGAGACAGAGAGAGAGATCCCTGACCTCTGAGTCTCTGCCTCCACCGCTGGCTGGTGCCAACTCACGCGCCATCCCACTTCCAGCCATCACCCCCACGCCTGCCCCGGGGCCAGCCCCACCACAGAGAGGCCGGTTGGTTCCTGCTCACCTCTGTGCCGTCCCTTCCCGACCTGACCCCAGTGCAGGGGATAAGCTTCAGACAAGTCTTTCCATGTCCCTCTGCATGACAATAGACTTCCTCCCCTCTCTCATTCCACAGGCCCACCCGGGACATCCACCTTTGTCATTAGCTCAGGAGAGGATGCAAGATGAGAATCTCTGCTATTGTGTGGGGAGACTCAGTTTCCCGGGTTTCCCCCATGGACACATGTTCTTCAGCTGGGTCTGATTTTCTCCAGACAAGCTGTCTTGGGAAGGATTTGGCCAGCCCTAAGAACCTGAAGGGAAAGGGCGGAGGGGGGTTCTCTCTGTGCCCCCGACAGCCACGAGCTGGGTCGATCCCTCAGACCCGGCCAGGGGCAGCCCATCCCCCGGCGCCCTTCCCCGGGGCATCCAAGGGCAGGCTCGGCGCCAGCCCCACCCCGCTCGCCACTGCCCGACCATCGTCCTCCCTCGGGGGGCCTGGGCAGGACAGGGACCCGGCTGTGGGAGGCCTCCAGATCTCAGGCCTGGCACACCGTTTACCAGGCTGCTTCCTCCTCTGACGGGGGCCCAGCACACGCCCCAGGAGACTTGGCAGCCGCCCCCAGGGCTCTAGCCTCTGGAAATCGTCCCCTTGGAAGGGGCCTGGCCCAGGTGCCAGGTTCGGCTGGTCGGCCAGCCTCCTTTGGAGAAAGCAGGCAAGCCGAGCCAGGCTTGCAGTGGCCCTGGCGTGACACCTGCCACCTCAGGCAGAGGGCCTCCCGCGTGCCCTCCATGGCGGGTTTCTCCCCGGAGCCGTGGCCTGGGCACTAGGAAGGCCGGGCCTCCCCGACTCCCGGGAGGAGGGGCTAGCCCACTTGCGCCCTGGCCCCCAAACCCTCTGGTGCCATCTGCCTGTCTCGGCACTTCTGACTCCACAGAGCCTTTCCTACATCTGGGCTGCCTGCCGTGGCAAAGTGCAGGCGTGGGGTGAGGCCATGGCTTTGTCTTTCCAGGAAAAAATGAGCCCCTGGCCGAAGCAGCAGGCCCAGGCAGAGCCTTGAGCTTGAAGCCCAGTAGGTCTGTGGCCCTCAGGGCCAGAGCCATGCTTTCAAGGCAGGGAAGCGGCCTGCAAGCTGAGTGGGAGTGGGGGAGGGGAGGGAGACAGCTGAAGCCGAGTCCAGAAGGGCGGCGATGGAAGAGCTGCAGCTGGGTCAGAGCCTGGAGGGAGGGCGGGGCCTTCACTGAGGACCCCCCCCCCCGGAGGCCAGCCCTAGGCCCCGGCGGTCGCGCATGCGCCCTTGGCCTGTGCGGTGTGTGGGGGGTTGAACCCAAGCCCGCAGGGCTCCCGGAGCGGCCAGAGAAAGAAGGGCCCATGGAGAGGTAGGCGAGGTGGGCAGGGGGCGCCACCTTACTCTGCTCAGCTCCCTGAGGGAGAGAGAGAGAGACAGAGACAGAGAGAGAGATCCCTGACCTCTGAGTCTCTGCCTCCACCGCTGGCTGGTGCCAACTCACGCGCCATCCCACTTCCAGCCATCACCCCCACGCCTGCCCCGGGGCCAGCCCCACCACAGAGAGGCCGGTTGGTTCCTGCTCACCTCTGTGCCGTCCCTTCCCGACCTGACCCCAGTGCAGGGGATAAGCTTCAGACAAGTCTTTCCATGTCCCTCTGCATGACAATAGACTTCCTCCCCTCTCCCATTCCACAGGCCCACCCGGGACATCCACCTTTGTCATTAGCTCAGGAGAGGATGCAAGATGAGAATCTCTGCTATTGTGTGGGGAGACTCAGTTTCCCGGGTTTCCCCCATGGACACATGTTCTTCAGCTGGGTCTGATTTCTCCAGACAAGCTGTCTTGGGAAGGATTTGGCCAGCCCTAATAACCTGAAGGGAAAGGGCGGAGGGGGGTTCTCTCTCTGCCCCCGACAGCCCCGAGCTGGGTCGGTCCCTCAGACCCGGCCAGGGGCAGCCCATCCCCCGGCGCCCTTCCCCGGGGCATCCAAGGGCAGGCTCGGCGCCAGCCCCACCCCGCTCGCCACTGCCCGACCATCGTCCTCCCTCGGGGGGCCTGGGCAGGACAGGGACCCGGCTGTGGGAGGCCTCCAGATCTCAGGCCTGGCACACCGTTTACCAGGCTGCTTCCTCCTCTGACGGGGGCCCAGCACACGCCCCAGGAGACTTGGCAGCCGCCCCCAGGGCTCTAGCCTCTGGAACTCGTCCCCTTGGAAGGGGCCTGGCCCAGGTGCCAGGTTCGGCTGGTCGGCCAGCCTCCTTTGGAGAAAGCAGGCAAGCCGAGCCAGGCTTGCAGTGGCCCTGGCGTGACACCTGCCACCTCAGGCAGAGGGCCTCCCGCGTGCCCTCCATGGCGGGTTTCTCCCCGGAGCCGTGGCCTGGGCACTAGGAAGGCCGGGCCTCCCCGACTCCCGGGAGGAGGGGCTAGCCCACTTGCGCCCTGGCCCCCAAAGCCTGCGGTGCCATCTGCCTGTCTCGGCACTTCTGACTCCACAGAGCCTTTCCTACACCTGGGCTGCCTGCCGTGGCAAAGTGCAGGCGTGGGGTGAGGCCATGGCTTTGTCTTTCCAGGAAAAAATGAGCCCCTGGCCGAAGCAGCAGGCCCAGGCAGAGCCTTGAGCTTGAAGCCCAGTAGGTCTGTGGCCCTCAGGGCCAGAGCAATGCTTTCAAGGCAGGGAAGCGGCCTGCAAGCTGAGTGGGAGTGGGGGAGGGGAGGGAGACAGCTGAAGCCGAGTCCAGAAGGGCGGCGATGGAAGAGCTGCAGCTGGGTCAGAGCCTGGAGGGAGGGCGGGGCCTTCACTGAGGACCCCCCTCCCCGGAGGCCAGCCCTAGGCCCTGGCAGTCGCGCATGCGCCCTTGGCCTGTGCGGTGTGTGGGGGGTTGAACCCAAGCCCGCAGGGCTCCCGGAGCGGCCAGAGAAAGAAGGGCCCATGGAGAGGTAGGCGAGGTGGGCAGGGGGCGCCACCTTACTCTGCTCAGCTCCCTGAGGGAGAGAGAGAGAGACAGAGACAGAGAGAGAGATCCCTGACCTCTGAGTCTCTGCCTCCACCGCTGGCTGGTGCCAACTCACGCGCCATCCCACTTCCAGCCATCACCCCCACGCCTGCCCCGGGGCCAGCCCCACCACAGAGAGGCCGGTTGGTTCCCGCTCACCTCTGTGCCGTCCCTTCCCGACCTGACCCCAGTGCAGGGGATAAGCTTCAGACAAGTCTTTCCATGTCCCTCTGCATGACAATAGACTTCCTCCCCTCTCCCATTCCACAGGCCCACCCGGGACATCCACCTTTGTCATTAGCTCAGGAGAGGATGCAAGATGAGAATCTCTGCTATTGTGTGGGGAGACTCAGTTTCCCGGGTTTCCCCCATGGACACATGTTCTTCAGCTGGGTCTGATTTTCTCCAGACAAGCTGTCTTGGGAAGGATTTGGCCAGCCCTAAGAACCTGAAGGGAAAGGGCGGAGGGGGGTTCTCTCTCTGCCCCCGACAGCCCCGAGCTGGGTCGGTCCCTCAGACCCGGCCAGGGGCAGCCCATCCCCCGGCGCCCTTCCCCGGGGCATCCAAGGGCAGGCTCGGTGCCAGCACCACCCCGCTCGCCACTGCCCGACCATCGTCCTCCCTCGGGGGGCCTGGGCAGGACAGGGACCCGGCTGTGGGAGGCCTCCAGATCTCAGGCCTGGCACACCGTTTACCAGGCTGCTTCCTCCTCTGACGGGGCCCAGCACACGCCCCAGGAGACTTGGCAGCCGCCCCCAGGGCTCTAGCCTCTGGAACTCGTCCCCTTGGAAGGGGCCTGGCCCAGGTGCCAGGTTCGGCTGGTCGGCCAGCCTCCTTTGGAGAAAGCAGGCAAGCCGAGCCAGGCTTGCAGTGGCCCTGACGTGACACCTGCCACCTCAGGCAGAGGGCCTCCCGCGTGCCCTCCATGGCGGGTTTCTCCCCGGAGCCATGGCCTGGGCACTAGGAAGGCCGGGCCTCCCCGACTCCCGGGAGGAGGGGCTAGCCCACTTGCGCCCTGGCCCCCAAACCCTCTGGTGCCATCTGCCTGTCTCGGCACTTCTGACTCCACAGAGCCTTTCCTACATCTGGGCTGCCTGCCGTGGCAAAGTGCAGGCGTGGGGTGAGGCCATGGCTTTGTCTTTCCAGGAAAAAATGAGCCCCTGGCCGAAGCAGCAGGCCCAGGCAGAGCCTTGAGCTTGAAGCCCAGTAGGTCTGTGGCCCTCAGGGCCAGAGCCATGCTTTCAAGGCAGGGAAGCGGCCTGCAAGCTGAGTGGGAGTGGGGGAGGGGAGGGAGACAGCTGAAGCCGAGTCCAGAAGGGCGGCGATGGAAGAGCTGCAGCTGGGTCAGAGCCTGGAGGGAGGGCGGGGCCTTCACTGAGGACCCCCGCCCCCCGAGGCCAGCCCTAGGCCCCGGCGGTCGCGCATGCGCCCTTGGCCTGTGCGGTGTGTGGGGGGTTGAACCCAAGCCCGCAGGGCTCCCGGAGCGGCCAGAGAAAGAAGGGCCCATGGAGAGGTAGGCGAGGTGGGCAGGGGGCGCCACCTTACTCTCCTCAGCTCCCTGAGGGAGAGAGAGACAGAGACAGAGAGAGAGATCCCTGACCTCTGAGTCTCTGCCTCCACCGCTGGCTGGTGCCAACTCACGCGCCATCCCACTTCCAGCCATCACCCCCACGCCTGCCCCGGGGCCAGCCCCACCACAGAGAGGCCGGTTGGTTCCTGCTCACCTCTGTGCCGTCCCTTCCCGACCTGACCCCAGTGCAGGGGATAAGCTTCAGACAAGTCTTTCCATGTCCCTCTGCATGACAATAGACTTCCTCCCCTCTCCCATTCCACAGGCCCACCCACCCGGGACATCCACCTTTGTCATTAGCTCAGGAGAGGATGCAAGATGAGAATCTCTGCTATTGTGTGGGGAGACTCAGTTTCCCGGGTTTCCCCCATGGACACATGTTCTTCAGCTGGGTCTGATTTTCTCCAGACAAGCTGTCTTGGGAAGGATTTGGCCAGCCCTAAGAACCTGAAGGGAAAGGGCGGAGGGGGGTTCTCTCTCTGCCCCCGACAGCCCCGAGCTGGGTCGGTCCCTCAGACCTGGCCAGGGGCAGCCCATCCCCCGGCGCCCTTCCCCGGGGCATCCAAGGGCAGGCTCGGCGCCAGCCCCACCCCGCTCGCCACTGCCCGACCATCGTCCTCCCTCGGGGGGCCTGGGCAGGACAGGGACCCGGCTGTGGGAGGCCTCCAGATCTCAGGCCTGGCACACCGTTTACCAGGCTGCTTCCTCCTCTGACGGGGGCCCAGCACACGCCCCAGGAGACTTGGCAGCCGCCCCCAGGGCTCTAGCCTCTGGAACTCGTCCCCTTGGAAGGGGCCTGGCCCAGGTGCCAGGTTCGGCTGGTCGGCCAGCCTCCTTTGGAGAAAGCAGGCAAGCCGAGCCAGGCTTGCAGTGGCCCTGGCGTGACACCTGCCACCTCAGGCAGAGGGCCTCCCGCGTGCCCTCCATGGCGGGTTTCTCCCCGGAGCCGTGGCCTGGGCACTAGGAAGGCCGGGCCTCCCCGACTCCCGGGAGGAGGGGCTAGCCCAGTTGCGCCCTGGCCCCCAAACCCTCTGGTGCCATCTGCCTGTCTCGGCACTTCTGACTCCACAGAGCCTTTCCTACATCTGGGCTGCCTGCCGTGGCAAAGTGCAGGCGTGGGGTGAGGCCATGGCTTTGTCTTTCCAGGAAAAAATGAGCCCCTGGCCGAAGCAGCAGGCCCAGGCAGAGCCTTGAGCTTGAAGCCCAGTAGGTCTGTGGCCCTCAGGGCCAGAGCCATGCTTTCAAGGCAGGGAAGCGGCCTGCAAGCTGAGTGGGAGTGGGGGAGGGGAGGGAGACAGCTGAAGCCGAGTCCAGAAGGGCGGCGATGGAAGAGCTGCAGCTGGGTCAGAGCCTGGAGGGAGGGCGGGGCCTTCACTGAGGACCCCCCCGCCCCCCGAGGCCAGCCCTAGGCCCCGGCGGTCGCGCATGCGCCCTTGGCCTGTGCGGTGTGTGGGGGGTTGAACCCAAGCCCGCAGGGCTCCCGGAGCGGCCAGAGAAAGAAGGGCCCATGGAGAGGTAGGCGAGGTGGGCAGGGGGCGCCACCTTACTCTCCTCAGCTCCCTGAGGGAGAGAGAGACAGAGACAGAGAGAGAGATCCCTGACCTCTGAGTCTCTGCCTCCACCGCTGGCTGGTGCCAACTCACGCGCCATCCCACTTCCAGCCATCACCCCCACGCCTGCCCCGGGGCCAGCCCCACCACAGAGAGGCCGGTTGGTTCCTGCTCACCTCTGTGCCGTCCCTTCCGACCTGACCCCAGTGCAGGGGATAAGCTTCAGACAAGTCTTTCCATGTCCCTCTGCATGACAATAGACTTCCTCCCCTCTCCCATTCCACAGGCCCACCCGGGACATCCACCTTTGTCATTAGCTCAGGAGAGGATGCAAGATGAGAATCTCTGCTATTGTGTGGGGAGACTCAGTTTCCCGTGTTTCCCCCATGGACACATGTTCTTCAGCTGGGTCTGATTTTCTCCAGACAAGCTGTCTTGGGAAGGATTTGGCCAGCCCTAAGAACCTGAAGGGAAAGGGCGGAGGGGGGTTCTCTCTCTGCCCCCGACAGCCCCGAGCTGGGTCGGTCCCTCAGACCCGGCCAGGGGCAGCCCATCCCCCGGCGCCCTTCCCCGGGGCATCCAAGGGCAGGCTCGGCGCCAGCCCCACCCCCGCTCGCCACTGCCCGACCATCGTCCTCCCTCGGGGGGCCTGGGCAGGACAGGGACCCGGCTGTGGGAGGCCTCCAGATCTCAGGCCTGGCACACCGTTTACCAGGCTGCTTCCTCCTCTGACGGGGGCCCAGCACACGCCCCAGGAGACTTGGCAGCCGCCCCCAGGGCTCTAGCCTCTGGAAATCGTCCCCTTGGAAGGGGCCTGGCCCAGGTGCCAGGTTCGGCTGGTCGGCCAGCCTCCTTTGGAGAAAGCAGGCAAGCCGAGCCAGGCTTGCAGTGGCCCTGGCGTGACACCTGCCACCTCAGGCAGAGGGCCTCCCGCGTGCCCTCCATGGCGGGTTTCTCCCCGGAGCCGTGGCCTGGGCACTAGGAAGGCCGGGCCTCCCCGACTCCCGGGAGGAGGGGCTAGCCCACTTGCGCCCTGGCCCCCAAACCCTCTGGTGCCATCTGCCTGTCTCGGCACTTCTGACTCCACAGAGCCTTTCCTACATCTGGGCTGCCTGCCGTGGCAAAGTGCAGGCGTGGGGTGAGGCCATGGCTTTGTCTTTCCAGGAAAAAATGAGCCCCTGGCCGAAGCAGCAGGCCCAGGCAGAGCCTTGAGCTTGAAGCCCAGTAGGTCTGTGGCCCTCAGGGCCAGAGCCATGCTTTCAAGGCAGGGAAGCGGCCTGCAAGCTGAGTGGGAGTGGGGGAGGGGAGGGAGACAGCTGAAGCCGAGTCCAGAAGGGCGGCGATGGAAGAGCTGCAGCTGGGTCAGAGCCTGGAGGGAGGGCGGGGCCTTCACTGAGGACCCCCCCGCCCCCCGAGGCCAGCCCTAGGCCCCGGCGGTCGCGCATGCGCCCTTGGCCTGTGCGGTGTGTGGGGGGTTGAACCCAAGCCCGCAGGGCTCCCGGAGCGGCCAGAGAAAGAAGGGCCCATGGAGAGGTAGGCGAGGTGGGCAGGGGGCGCCACCTTACTCTGCTCAGCTCCCTGAGGGAGAGAGAGAGAGACAGAGACAGAGAGAGAGATCCCTGACCTCTGAGTCTCTGCCTCCACCGCTGGCTGGTGCCAACTCACGCGCCATCCCACTTCCAGCCATCACCCCCACGCCTGCCCCGGGGCCAGCCCCACCACAGAGAGGCCGGTTGGTTCCCGCTCACCTCTGTGCCGTCCCTTCCCGACCTGACCCCAGTGCAGGGGATAAGCTTCAGACAAGTCTTTCCATGTCCCTCTGCATGACAATAGACTTCCTCCCCTCTCCCATTCCACAGGCCCACCCGGGACATCCACCTTTGTCATTAGCTCAGGAGAGGATGCAAGATGAGAATCTCTGCTATTGTGTGGGGAGACTCAGTTTCCCGGGTTTCCCCCATGGACACATGTTCTTCAGCTGGGTCTGATTTTCTCCAGACAAGCTGTCTTGGGAAGGATTTGGCCAGCCCTAAGAACCTGAAGGGAAAGGGCGGAGGGGGGTTCTCTCTCTGCCCCCGACAGCCCCGAGCTGGGTCGGTCCCTCAGACCCGGCCAGGGGCAGCCCATCCCCCGGCGCCCTTCCCCGGGGCATCCAAGGGCAGGCTCGGTGCCAGCACCACCCCGCTCGCCACTGCCCGACCATCGTCCTCCCTCGGGGGGCCTGGGCAGGACAGGGACCCGGCTGTGGGAGGCCTCCAGATCTCAGGCCTGGCACACCGTTTACCAGGCTGCTTCCTCCTCTGACGGGGCCCAGCACACGCCCCAGGAGACTTGGCAGCCGCCCCCAGGGCTCTAGCCTCTGGAACTCGTCCCCTTGGAAGGGGCCTGGCCCAGGTGCCAGGTTCGGCTGGTCGGCCAGCCTCCTTTGGAGAAAGCAGGCAAGCCGAGCCAGGCTTGCAGTGGCCCTGACGTGACACCTGCCACCTCAGGCAGAGGGCCTCCCGCGTGCCCTCCATGGCGGGTTTCTCCCCGGAGCCATGGCCTGGGCACTAGGAAGGCCGGGCCTCCCCGACTCCCGGGAGGAGGGGCTAGCCCACTTGCGCCCTGGCCCCCAAACCCTCTGGTGCCATCTGCCTGTCTCGGCACTTCTGACTCCACAGAGCCTTTCCTACATCTGGGCTGCCTGCCGTGGCAAAGTGCAGGCGTGGGGTGAGGCCATGGCTTTGTCTTTCCAGGAAAAAATGAGCCCCTGGCCGAAGCAGCAGGCCCAGGCAGAGCCTTGAGCTTGAAGCCCAGTAGGTCTGTGGCCCTCAGGGCCAGAGCCATGCTTTCAAGGCAGGGAAGCGGCCTGCAAGCTGAGTGGGAGTGGGGGAGGGGAGGGAGACAGCTGAAGCCGAGTCCAGAAGGGCGGCGATGGAAGAGCTGCAGCTGGGTCAGAGCCTGGAGGGAGGGCGGGGCCTTCACTGAGGACCCCCGCCCCCCGAGGCCAGCCCTAGGCCCCGGCGGTCGCGCATGCGCCCTTGGCCTGTGCGGTGTGTGGGGGGTTGAACCCAAGCCCGCAGGGCTCCCGGAGCGGCCAGAGAAAGAAGGGCCCATGGAGAGGTAGGCGAGGTGGGCAGGGGGCGCCACCTTACTCTCCTCAGCTCCCTGAGGGAGAGAGAGACAGAGACAGAGAGAGAGATCCCTGACCTCTGAGTCTCTGCCTCCACCGCTGGCTGGTGCCAACTCACGCGCCATCCCACTTCCAGCCATCACCCCCACGCCTGCCCCGGGGCCAGCCCCACCACAGAGAGGCCGGTTGGTTCCTGCTCACCTCTGTGCCGTCCCTTCCCGACCTGACCCCAGTGCAGGGGATAAGCTTCAGACAAGTCTTTCCATGTCCCTCTGCATGACAATAGACTTCCTCCCCTCTCCCATTCCACAGGCCCACCCACCCGGGACATCCACCTTTGTCATTAGCTCAGGAGAGGATGCAAGATGAGAATCTCTGCTATTGTGTGGGGAGACTCAGTTTCCCGGGTTTCCCCCATGGACACATGTTCTTCAGCTGGGTCTGATTTTCTCCAGACAAGCTGTCTTGGGAAGGATTTGGCCAGCCCTAAGAACCTGAAGGGAAAGGGCGGAGGGGGGTTCTCTCTCTGCCCCCGACAGCCCCGAGCTGGGTCGGTCCCTCAGACCTGGCCAGGGGCAGCCCATCCCCCGGCGCCCTTCCCCGGGGCATCCAAGGGCAGGCTCGGCGCCAGCCCCACCCCGCTCGCCACTGCCCGACCATCGTCCTCCCTCGGGGGGCCTGGGCAGGACAGGGACCCGGCTGTGGGAGGCCTCCAGATCTCAGGCCTGGCACACCGTTTACCAGGCTGCTTCCTCCTCTGACGGGGGCCCAGCACACGCCCCAGGAGACTTGGCAGCCAACCCCAGGGCTCTAGCCTCTGGAACTCGTCCCCTTGGAAGGGGCCTGGCCCAGGTGCCAGGTTCGGCTGGTCGGCCAGCCTCCTTTGGAGAAAGCAGGCAAGCCGAGCCAGGCTTGCAGTGGCCCTGACGTGACACCTGCCACCTCAGGCAGAGGGCCTCCCGCGTGCCCTCCATGGCGGGTTTCTCCCCGGAGCCATGGCCTGGGCACTAGGAAGGCCGGGCCTCCCCGACTCCCGGGAGGAGGGGCTAGCCCACTTGCGCCCTGGCCCCCAAACCCTCTGGTGCCATCTGCCTGTCTCGGCACTTCTGACTCCACAGAGCCTTTCCTACATCTGGGCTGCCTGCCGTGGCAAAGTGCAGGCGTGGGGTGAGGCCATGGCTTTGTCTTTCCAGGAAAAAATGAGCCCCTGGCCGAAGCAGCAGGCCCAGGCAGAGCCTTGAGCTTGAAGCCCAGTAGGTCTGTGGCCCTCAGGGCCAGAGCCATGCTTTCAAGGCAGGGAAGCGGCCTGCAAGCTGAGTGGGAGTGGGGGAGGGGAGGGAGACAGCTGAAGCCGAGTCCAGAAGGGCGGCGATGGAAGAGCTGCAGCTGGGTCAGAGCCTGGAGGGAGGGCGGGGCCTTCACTGAGGACCCCCGCCCCCCGAGGCCAGCCCTAGGCCCCGGCGGTCGCGCATGCGCCCTTGGCCTGTGCGGTGTGTGGGGGGTTGAACCCAAGCCCGCAGGGCTCCCGGAGCGGCCAGAGAAAGAAGGGCCCATGGAGAGGTAGGCGAGGTGGGCAGGGGGCGCCACCTTACTCTCCTCAGCTCCCTGAGGGAGAGAGAGACAGAGACAGAGAGAGAGATCCCTGACCTCTGAGTCTCTGCCTCCACCGCTGGCTGGTGCCAACTCACGCGCCATCCCACTTCCAGCCATCACCCCCACGCCTGCCCCGGGGCCAGCCCCACCACAGAGAGGCCGGTTGGTTCCTGCTCACCTCTGTGCCGTCCCTTCCCGACCTGACCCCAGTGCAGGGGATAAGCTTCAGACAAGTCTTTCCATGTCCCTCTGCATGACAATAGACTTCCTCCCCTCTCCCATTCCACAGGCCCACCCACCCGGGACATCCACCTTTGTCATTAGCTCAGGAGAGGATGCAAGATGAGAATCTCTGCTATTGTGTGGGGAGACTCAGTTTCCCGGGTTTCCCCCATGGACACATGTTCTTCAGCTGGGTCTGATTTTCTCCAGACAAGCTGTCTTGGGAAGGATTTGGCCAGCCCTAAGAACCTGAAGGGAAAGGGCGGAGGGGGGTTCTCTCTCTGCCCCCGACAGCCCCGAGCTGGGTCGGTCCCTCAGACCTGGCCAGGGGCAGCCCATCCCCCGGCGCCCTTCCCCGGGGCATCCAAGGGCAGGCTCGGCGCCAGCCCCACCCCGCTCGCCACTGCCCGACCATCGTCCTCCCTCGGGGGGCCTGGGCAGGACAGGGACCCGGCTGTGGGAGGCCTCCAGATCTCAGGCCTGGCACACCGTTTACCAGGCTGCTTCCTCCTCTGACGGGGGCCCAGCACACGCCCCAGGAGACTTGGCAGCCAACCCCAGGGCTCTAGCCTCTGGAACTCGTCCCCTTGGAAGGGGCCTGGCCCAGGTGCCAGGTTCGGCTGGTCGGCCAGCCTCCTTTGGAGAAAGCAGGCAAGCCGAGCCAGGCTTGCAGTGGCCCTGGCGTGACACCTGCCACCTCAGGCAGAGGGCCTCCCGCGTGCCCTCCATGGCGGGTTTCTCCCCGGAGCCGTGGCCTGGGCACTAGGAAGGCCGGGCCTCCCCGACTCCCGGGAGGAGGGGCTAGCCCACTTGCGCCCTCGCCCCCAAACCCTCTGGTGCCATCTGCCTGTCTCGGCACTTCTGACTCCACAGAGCCTTTCCTACATCTGGGCTGCCTGCCGTGGCAAAGTGCAGGCGTGGGGTGAGGCCATGGCTTTGTCTTTCCAGGAAAAAATGAGCCCCTGGCCGAAGCAGCAGGCCCAGGCAGAGCCTTGAGCTTGAAGCCCAGTAGGTCTGTGGCCCTCAGGGCCAGAGCCATGCTTTCAAGGCAGGGAAGCGGCCTGCAAGCTGAGTGGGAGTGGGGGAGGGGAGGGAGACAGCTGAAGCCGAGTCCAGAAGGGCGGCGATGGAAGAGCTGCAGCTGGGTCAGAGCCTGGAGGGAGGGCGGGGCCTTCACTGAGGACCCCCCCGCCCCCCGAGGCCAGCCCTAGGCCCCGGCGGTCGCGCATGCGCCCTTGGCCTGTGCGGTGTGTGGGGGGTTGAACCCAAGCCCGCAGGGCTCCCGGAGCGGCCAGAGAAAGAAGGGCCCATGGAGAGGTAGGCGAGGTGGGCAGGGGGCGCCACCTTACTCTCCTCAGCTCCCTGAGGGAGAGAGAGACAGAGACAGAGAGAGAGATCCCTGACCTCTGAGTCTCTGCCTCCACCGCTGGCTGGTGCCAACTCACGCGCCATCCCACTTCCAGCCATCACCCCCACGCCTGCCCCGGGGCCAGCCCCACCACAGAGAGGCCGGTTGGTTCCTGCTCACCTCTGTGCCGTCCCTTCCGACCTGACCCCAGTGCAGGGGATAAGCTTCAGACAAGTCTTTCCATGTCCCTCTGCATGACAATAGACTTCCTCCCCTCTCCCATTCCACAGGCCCACCCGGGACATCCACCTTTGTCATTAGCTCAGGAGAGGATGCAAGATGAGAATCTCTGCTATTGTGTGGGGAGACTCAGTTTCCCGTGTTTCCCCCATGGACACATGTTCTTCAGCTGGGTCTGATTTTCTCCAGACAAGCTGTCTTGGGAAGGATTTGGCCAGCCCTAAGAACCTGAAGGGAAAGGGCGGAGGGGGGTTCTCTCTCTGCCCCCGACAGCCCCGAGCTGGGTCGGTCCCTCAGACCCGGCCAGGGGCAGCCCATCCCCCGGCGCCCTTCCCCGGGGCATCCAAGGGCAGGCTCGGCGCCAGCCCCACCCCGCTCGCCACTGCCCGACCATCGTCCTCCCTCGGGGGGCCTGGGCAGGACAGGGACCCGGCTGTGGGAGGCCTCCAGATCTCAGGCCTGGCACACCGTTTACCAGGCTGCTTCCTCCTCTGACGGGGGCCCAGCACACGCCCCAGGAGACTTGGCAGCCGCCCCCAGGGCTCTAGCCTCTGGAAATCGTCCCCTTGGAAGGGGCCTGGCCCAGGTGCCAGGTTCGGCTGGTCGGCCAGCCTCCTTTGGAGAAAGCAGGCAAGCCGAGCCAGGCTTGCAGTGGCCCTGGCGTGACACCTGCCACCTCAGGCAGAGGGCCTCCCGCGTGCCCTCCATGGCGGGTTTCTCCCCGGAGCCGTGGCCTGGGCACTAGGAAGGCCGGGCCTCCCCGACTCCCGGGAGGAGGGGCTAGCCCACTTGCGCCCTGGCCCCCAAACCCTCTGGTGCCATCTGCCTGTCTCGGCACTTCTGACTCCACAGAGAGTTTCCTACATCTGGGCTGCCTGCCGTGGCAAAGTGCAGGCGTGGGGTGAGGCCATGGCTTTGTCTTTCCAGGAAAAAATGAGCCCCTGGCCGAAGCAGCAGGCCCAGGCAGAGCCTTGAGCTTGAAGCCCAGTAGGTCTGTGGCCCTCAGGGCCAGAGCCATGCTTTCAAGGCAGGGAAGCGGCCTGCAAGCTGAGTGGGAGTGGGGGAGGGGAGGGAGACAGCTGAAGCCGAGTCCAGAAGGGCGGCGATGGAAGAGCTGCAGCTGGGTCAGAGCCTGGAGGGAGGGCGGGGCCTTCACTGAGGACCCCCCCGCCCCCCGAGGCCAGCCCTAGGCCCCGGCGGTCGCGCATGCGCCCTTGGCCTGTGCGGTGTGTGGGGGGTTGAACCCAAGCCCGCAGGGCTCCCGGAGCGGCCAGAGAAAGAAGGGCCCATGGAGAGGTAGGCGAGGTGGGCAGGGGGCGCCACCTTACTCTCCTCAGCTCCCTGAGGGAGAGAGAGAGAGACAGAGACAGAGAGAGAGATCCCTGACCTCTGAGTCTCTGCCTCCACCGCTGGCTGGTGCCAACTCACGCGCCATCCCACTTCCAGCCATCACCCCCACGCCTGCCCCGGGGCCAGCCCCACCACAGAGAGGCCGGTTGGTTCCCGCTCACCTCTGTGCCGTCCCTTCCCGACCTGACCCCAGTGCAGGGGATAAGCTTCAGACAAGTCTTTCCATGTCCCTCTGCATGACAATAGACTTCCTCCCCTCTCCCATTCCACAGGCCCACCCGGGACATCCACCTTTGTCATTAGCTCAGGAGAGGATGCAAGATGAGAATCTCTGCTATTGTGTGGGGAGACTCAGTTTCCCGGGTTTCCCCCATGGACACATGTTCTTCAGCTGGGTCTGATTTTCTCCAGACAAGCTGTCTTGGGAAGGATTTGGCCAGCCCTAAGAACCTGAAGGGAAAGGGCGGAGGGGGGTTCTCTCTCTGCCCCCGACAGCCCCGAGCTGGGTCGGTCCCTCAGACCCGGCCAGGGGCAGCCCATCCCCCGGCGCCCTTCCCCGGGGCATCCAAGGGCAGGCTCGGTGCCAGCACCACCCCGCTCGCCACTGCCCGACCATCGTCCTCCCTCGGGGGGCCTGGGCAGGACAGGGACCCGGCTGTGGGAGGCCTCCAGATCTCAGGCCTGGCACACCGTTTACCAGGCTGCTTCCTCCTCTGACGGGGGCCCAGCACACGCCCCAGGAGACTTGGCAGCCGCCCCCAGGGCTCTAGCCTCTGGAACTCGTCCCCTTGGAAGGGGCCTGGCCCAGGTGCCAGGTTCGGCTGGTCGGCCAGCCTCCTTTGGAGAAAGCAGGCAAGCCGAGCCAGGCTTGCAGTGGCCCTGGCGTGACACCTGCCACCTCAGGCAGAGGGCCTCCCGCGTGCCCTCCATGGCGGGTTTCTCCCCGGAGCCGTGGCCTGGGCACTAGGAAGGCCGGGCCTCCCCGACTCCCGGGAGGAGGGGCTAGCCCACTTGCGCCCTCGCCCCCAAACCCTCTGGTGCCATCTGCCTGTCTCGGCACTTCTGACTCCACAGAGCCTTTCCTACATCTGGGCTGCCTGCCGTGGCAAAGTGCAGGCGTGGGGTGAGGCCATGGCTTTGTCTTTCCAGGAAAAAATGAGCCCCTGGCCGAAGCAGCAGGCCCAGGCAGAGCCTTGAGCTTGAAGCCCAGTAGGTCTGTGGCCCTCAGGGCCAGAGCCATGCTTTCAAGGCAGGGAAGCGGCCTGCAAGCTGAGTGGGAGTGGGGGAGGGGAGGGAGACAGCTGAAGCCGAGTCCAGAAGGGCGGCGATGGAAGAGCTGCAGCTGGGTCAGAGCCTGGAGGGAGGGCGGGGCCTTCACTGAGGACCCCCCCGCCCCCCGAGGCCAGCCCTAGGCCCCGGCGGTCGCGCATGCGCCCTTGGCCTGTGCGGTGTGTGGGGGGTTGAACCCAAGCCCGCAGGGCTCCCGGAGCGGCCAGAGAAAGAAGGGCCCATGGAGAGGTAGGCGAGGTGGGCAGGGGGCGCCACCTTACTCTCCTCAGCTCCCTGAGGGAGAGAGAGAGAGACAGAGACAGAGAGAGAGATCCCTGACCTCTGAGTCTCTGCCTCCACCGCTGGCTGGTGCCAACTCACGCGCCATCCCACTTCCAGCCATCACCCCCACGCCTGCCCCGGGGCCAGCCCCACCACAGAGAGGCCGGTTGGTTCCCGCTCACCTCTGTGCCGTCCCTTCCCGACCTGACCCCAGTGCAGGGGATAAGCTTCAGACAAGTCTTTCCATGTCCCTCTGCATGACAATAGACTTCCTCCCCTCTCCCATTCCACAGGCCCACCCGGGACATCCACCTTTGTCATTAGCTCAGGAGAGGATGCAAGATGAGAATCTCTGCTATTGTGTGGGGAGACTCAGTTTCCCGGGTTTCCCCCATGGACACATGTTCTTCAGCTGGGTCTGATTTTCTCCAGACAAGCTGTCTTGGGAAGGATTTGGCCAGCCCTAAGAACCTGAAGGGAAAGGGCGGAGGGGGGTTCTCTCTCTGCCCCCGACAGCCCCGAGCTGGGTCGGTCCCTCAGACCCGGCCAGGGGCAGCCCATCCCCCGGCGCCCTTCCCCGGGGCATCCAAGGGCAGGCTCGGTGCCAGCACCACCCCGCTCGCCACTGCCCGACCATCGTCCTCCCTCGGGGGGCCTGGGCAGGACAGGGACCCGGCTGTGGGAGGCCTCCAGATCTCAGGCCTGGCACACCGTTTACCAGGCTGCTTCCTCCTCTGACGGGGGCCCAGCACACGCCCCAGGAGACTTGGCAGCCGCCCCCAGGGCTCTAGCCTCTGGAACTCGTCCCCTTGGAAGGGGCCTGGCCCAGGTGCCAGGTTCGGCTGGTCGGCCAGCCTCCTTTGGAGAAAGCAGGCAAGCCGAGCCAGGCTTGCAGTGGCCCTGGCGTGACACCTGCCACCTCAGGCAGAGGGCCTCCCGCGTGCCCTCCATGGCGGGTTTCTCCCCGGAGCCGTGGCCTGGGCACTAGGAAGGCCGGGCCTCCCCGACTCCCGGGAGGAGGGGCTAGCCCAGTTGCGCCCTGGCCCCCAAACCCTCTGGTGCCATCTGCCTGTCTCGGCACTTCTGACTCCACAGAGCCTTTCCTACATCTGGGCTGCCTGCCGTGGCAAAGTGCAGGCGTGGGGTGAGGCCATGGCTTTGTCTTTCCAGGAAAAAATGAGCCCCTGGCCGAAGCAGCAGGCCCAGGCAGAGCCTTGAGCTTGAAGCCCAGTAGGTCTGTGGCCCTCAGGGCCAGAGCCATGCTTTCAAGGCAGGGAAGCGGCCTGCAAGCTGAGTGGGAGTGGGGGAGGGGAGGGAGACAGCTGAAGCCGAGTCCAGAAGGGCGGCGATGGAAGAGCTGCAGCTGGGTCAGAGCCTGGAGGGAGGGCGGGGCCTTCACTGAGGACCCCCCCGCCCCCCGAGGCCAGCCCTAGGCCCCGGCGGTCGCACATGCGCCCTTGGCCTGTGCGGTGTGTGGGGGGTTGAACCCAAGCCCGCAGGGCTCCCGGAGCGGCCAGAGAAAGAAGGGCCCATGGAGAGGTAGGCGAGGTGGGCAGGGGGCGCCACCTTACTCTCCTCAGCTCCCTGAGGGAGAGAGAGACAGAGACAGAGAGAGAGATCCCTGACCTCTGAGTCTCTGCCTCCACCGCTGGCTGGTGCCAACTCACGCGCCATCCCACTTCCAGCCATCACCCCCACGCCTGCCCCGGGGCCAGCCCCACCACAGAGAGGCCGGTTGGTTCCTGCTCACCTCTGTGCCGTCCCTTCCGACCTGACCCCAGTGCAGGGGATAAGCTTCAGACAAGTCTTTCCATGTCCCTCTGCATGACAATAGACTTCCTCCCCTCTCCCATTCCACAGGCCCACCCGGGACATCCACCTTTGTCATTAGCTCAGGAGAGGATGCAAGATGAGAATCTCTGCTATTGTGTGGGGAGACTCAGTTTCCCGGGTTTCCCCCATGGACACATGTTCTTCAGCTGGGTCTGATTTTCTCCAGACAAGCTGTCTTGGGAAGGATTTGGCCAGCCCTAAGAACCTGAAGGGAAAGGGCGGAGGGGGGTTCTCTCTCTGCCCCCGACAGCCCCGAGCTGGGTCGGTCCCTCAGACCCGGCCAGGGGCAGCCCATCCCCCGGCGCCCTACCCCGGGGCATCCAAGGGCAGGCTCGGCGCCAGCCCCACCCCGCTCGCCACTGCCCGACCATCGTCCTCCCTCGGGGGGCCTGGGCAGGACAGGGACCCGGCTGTGGGAGGCCTCCAGATCTCAGGCCTGGCACACCGTTTACCAGGCTGCTTCCTCCTCTGACGGGGGCCCAGCACACGCCCCAGGAGACTTGGCAGCCGCCCCCAGGGCTCTAGCCTCTGGAAATCGTCCCCTTGGAAGGGGCCTGGCCCAGGTGCCAGGTTCGGCTGGTCGGCCAGCCTCCTTTGGAGAAAGCAGGCAAGCCGAGCCAGGCTTGCAGTGGCCCTGGCGTGACACCTGCCACCTCAGGCAGAGGGCCTCCCGCGTGCCCTCCATGGCGGGTTTCTCCCCGGAGCCGTGGCCTGGGCACTAGGAAGGCCGGGCCTCCCCGACTCCCGGGAGGAGGGGCTAGCCCACTTGCGCCCTCGCCCCCAAACCCTCTGGTGCCATCTGCCTGTCTCGGCACTTCTGACTCCACAGAGCCTTTCCTACATCTGGGCTGCCTGCCGTGGCAAAGTGCAGGCGTGGGGTGAGGCCATGGCTTTGTCTTTCCAGGAAAAAATGAGCCCCTGGCCGAAGCAGCAGGCCCAGGCAGAGCCTTGAGCTTGAAGCCCAGTAGGTCTGTGGCCCTCAGGGCCAGAGCCATGCTTTCAAGGCAGGGAAGCGGCCTGCAAGCTGAGTGGGAGTGGGGGAGGGGAGGGAGACAGCTGAAGCCGAGTCCAGAAGGGCGGCGATGGAAGAGCTGCAGCTGGGTCAGAGCCTGGAGGGAGGGCGGGGCCTTCACTGAGGACCCCCCCGCCCCCCGAGGCCAGCCCTAGGCCCCGGCGGTCGCGCATGCGCCCTTGGCCTGTGCGGTGTGTGGGGGGTTGAACCCAAGCCCGCAGGGCTCCCGGAGCGGCCAGAGAAAGAAGGGCCCATGGAGAGGTAGGCGAGGTGGGCAGGGGCGCCACCTTACTCTGCTCAGCTCCCTGAGGGAGAGAGAGAGAGACAGAGACAGAGAGAGAGATCCCTGACCTCTGAGTCTCTGCCTCCACCGCTGGCTGGTGCCAACTCACGCGCCATCCCACTTCCAGCCATCACCCCCACGCCTGCCCCGGGGCCAGCCCCACCACAGAGAGGCCGGTTGGTTCCCGCTCACCTCTGTGCCGTCCCTTCCCGACCTGACCCCAGTGCAGGGGATAAGCTTCAGACAAGTCTTTCCATGTCCCTCTGCATGACAATAGACTTCCTCCCCTCTCCCATTCCACAGGCCCACCCGGGACATCCACCTTTGTCATTAGCTCAGGAGAGGATGCAAGATGAGAATCTCTGCTATTGTGTGGGGAGACTCAGTTTCCCGGGTTTCCCCCATGGACACATGTTCTTCAGCTGGGTCTGATTTTCTCCAGACAAGCTGTCTTGGGAAGGATTTGGCCAGCCCTAAGAACCTGAAGGGAAAGGGCGGAGGGGGGTTCTCTCTCTGCCCCCGACAGCCCCGAGCTGGGTCGGTCCCTCAGACCCGGCCAGGGGCAGCCCATCCCCCGGCGCCCTTCCCCGGGGCATCCAAGGGCAGGCTCGGTGCCAGCACCACCCCGCTCGCCACTGCCCGACCATCGTCCTCCCTCGGGGGGCCTGGGCAGGACAGGGACCCGGCTGTGGGAGGCCTCCAGATCTCAGGCCTGGCACACCGTTTACCAGGCTGCTTCCTCCTCTGACGGGGCCCAGCACACGCCCCAGGAGACTTGGCAGCCGCCCCCAGGGCTCTAGCCTCTGGAACTCGTCCCCTTGGAAGGGGCCTGGCCCAGGTGCCAGGTTCGGCTGGTCGGCCAGCCTCCTTTGGAGAAAGCAGGCAAGCCGAGCCAGGCTTGCAGTGGCCCTGACGTGACACCTGCCACCTCAGGCAGAGGGCCTCCCGCGTGCCCTCCATGGCGGGTTTCTCCCCGGAGCCATGGCCTGGGCACTAGGAAGGCCGGGCCTCCCCGACTCCCGGGAGGAGGGGCTAGCCCACTTGCGCCCTGGCCCCCAAACCCTCTGGTGCCATCTGCCTGTCTCGGCACTTCTGACTCCACAGAGCCTTTCCTACATCTGGGCTGCCTGCCGTGGCAAAGTGCAGGCGTGGGGTGAGGCCATGGCTTTGTCTTTCCAGGAAAAAATGAGCCCCTGGCCGAAGCAGCAGGCCCAGGCAGAGCCTTGAGCTTGAAGCCCAGTAGGTCTGTGGCCCTCAGGGCCAGAGCCATGCTTTCAAGGCAGGGAAGCGGCCTGCAAGCTGAGTGGGAGTGGGGGAGGGGAGGGAGACAGCTGAAGCCGAGTCCAGAAGGGCGGCGATGGAAGAGCTGCAGCTGGGTCAGAGCCTGGAGGGAGGGCGGGGCCTTCACTGAGGACCCCCCCGCCCCCCGAGGCCAGCCCTAGGCCCCGGCGGTCGCGCATGCGCCCTTGGCCTGTGCGGTGTGTGGGGGGTTGAACCCAAGCCCGCAGGGCTCCCGGAGCGGCCAGAGAAAGAAGGGCCCATGGAGAGGTAGGCGAGGTGGGCAGGGGGCGCCACCTTACTCTCCTCAGCTCCCTGAGGGAGAGAGAGACAGAGACAGAGAGAGAGATCCCTGACCTCTGAGTCTCTGCCTCCACCGCTGGCTGGTGCCAACTCACGCGCCATCCCACTTCCAGCCATCACCCCCACGCCTGCCCCGGGGCCAGCCCCACCACAGAGAGGCCGGTTGGTTCCTGCTCACCTCTGTGCCGTCCCTTCCCGACCTGACCCCAGTGCAGGGGATAAGCTTCAGACAAGTCTTTCCATGTCCCTCTGCATGACAATAGACTTCCTCCCCTCTCCCATTCCACAGGCCCACCCACCCGGGACATCCACCTTTGTCATTAGCTCAGGAGAGGATGCAAGATGAGAATCTCTGCTATTGTGTGGGGAGACTCAGTTTCCCGGGTTTCCCCCATGGACACATGTTCTTCAGCTGGGTCTGATTTTCTCCAGACAAGCTGTCTTGGGAAGGATTTGGCCAGCCCTAAGAACCTGAAGGGAAAGGGCGGAGGGGGGTTCTCTCTCTGCCCCCGACAGCCCCGAGCTGGGTCGGTCCCTCAGACCTGGCCAGGGGCAGCCCATCCCCCGGCGCCCTTCCCCGGGGCATCCAAGGGCAGGCTCGGCGCCAGCCCCACCCCGCTCGCCACTGCCCGACCATCGTCCTCCCTCGGGGGGCCTGGGCAGGACAGGGACCCGGCTGTGGGAGGCCTCCAGATCTCAGGCCTGGCACACCGTTTACCAGGCTGCTTCCTCCTCTGACGGGGGCCCAGCACACGCCCCAGGAGACTTGGCAGCCGCCCCCAGGGCTCTAGCCTCTGGAACTCGTCCCCTTGGAAGGGGCCTGGCCCAGGTGCCAGGTTCGGCTGGTCGGCCAGCCTCCTTTGGAGAAAGCAGGCAAGCCGAGCCAGGCTTGCAGTGGCCCTGGCGTGACACCTGCCACCTCAGGCAGAGGGCCTCCCGCGTGCCCTCCATGGCGGGTTTCTCCCCGGAGCCGTGGCCTGGGCACTAGGAAGGCCGGGCCTCCCCGACTCCCGGGAGGAGGGGCTAGCCCACTTGCGCCCTCGCCCCCAAACCCTCTGGTGCCATCTGCCTGTCTCGGCACTTCTGACTCCACAGAGCCTTTCCTACATCTGGGCTGCCTGCCGTGGCAAAGTGCAGGCGTGGGGTGAGGCCATGGCTTTGTCTTTCCAGGAAAAAATGAGCCCCTGGCCGAAGCAGCAGGCCCAGGCAGAGCCTTGAGCTTGAAGCCCAGTAGGTCTGTGGCCCTCAGGGCCAGAGCCATGCTTTCAAGGCAGGGAAGCGGCCTGCAAGCTGAGTGGGAGTGGGGGAGGGGAGGGAGACAGCTGAAGCCGAGTCCAGAAGGGCGGCGATGGAAGAGCTGCAGCTGGGTCAGAGCCTGGAGGGAGGGCGGGGCCTTCACTGAGGACCCCCCCGCCCCCCGAGGCCAGCCCTAGGCCCCGGCGGTCGCGCATGCGCCCTTGGCCTGTGCGGTGTGTGGGGGGTTGAACCCAAGCCCGCAGGGCTCCCGGAGCGGCCAGAGAAAGAAGGGCCCATGGAGAGGTAGGCGAGGTGGGCAGGGGGCGCCACCTTACTCTCCTCAGCTCCCTGAGGGAGAGAGAGACAGAGACAGAGAGAGAGATCCCTGACCTCTGAGTCTCTGCCTCCACCGCTGGCTGGTGCCAACTCACGCGCCATCCCACTTCCAGCCATCACCCCCACGCCTGCCCCGGGGCCAGCCCCACCACAGAGAGGCCGGTTGGTTCCTGCTCACCTCTGTGCCGTCCCTTCCGACCTGACCCCAGTGCAGGGGATAAGCTTCAGACAAGTCTTTCCATGTCCCTCTGCATGACAATAGACTTCCTCCCCTCTCCCATTCCACAGGCCCACCCGGGACATCCACCTTTGTCATTAGCTCAGGAGAGGATGCAAGATGAGAATCTCTGCTATTGTGTGGGGAGACTCAGTTTCCCGTGTTTCCCCCATGGACACATGTTCTTCAGCTGGGTCTGATTTTCTCCAGACAAGCTGTCTTGGGAAGGATTTGGCCAGCCCTAAGAACCTGAAGGGAAAGGGCGGAGGGGGGTTCTCTCTCTGCCCCCGACAGCCCCGAGCTGGGTCGGTCCCTCAGACCCGGCCAGGGGCAGCCCATCCCCCGGCGCCCTTCCCCGGGGCATCCAAGGGCAGGCTCGGCGCCAGCCCCACCCCGCTCGCCACTGCCCGACCATCGTCCTCCCTCGGGGGG
Source organism: Diceros bicornis minor (assembly GCF_020826845.1). Lineage (NCBI taxonomy): Eukaryota > Metazoa > Chordata > Mammalia > Perissodactyla > Rhinocerotidae > Diceros > Diceros bicornis. The sequence continues at coordinate 80,184 of NW_026691378.1, read as the reverse complement.
CCTGGGCAGGACAGGGACCCGGCTGTGGGAGGCCTCCAGATCTCAGGCCTGGCACACCGTTTACCAGGCTGCTTCCTCCTCTGACGGGGGCCCAGCACACGCCCCAGGAGACTTGGCAGCCGCCCCCAGGGCTCTAGCCTCTGGAAATCGTCCCCTTGGAAGGGGCCTGGCCCAGGTGCCAGGTTCGGCTGGTCGGCCAGCCTCCTTTGGAGAAAGCAGGCAAGCCGAGCCAGGCTTGCAGTGGCCCTGGCGTGACACCTGCCACCTCAGGCAGAGGGCCTCCCGCGTGCCCTCCATGGCGGGTTTCTCCCCGGAGCCGTGGCCTGGGCACTAGGAAGGCCGGGCCTCCCCGACTCCCGGGAGGAGGGGCTAGCCCACTTGCGCCCTGGCCCCCAAACCCTCTGGTGCCATCTGCCTGTCTCGGCACTTCTGACTCCACAGAGCCTTTCCTACATCTGGGCTGCCTGCCGTGGCAAAGTGCAGGCGTGGGGTGAGGCCATGGCTTTGTCTTTCCAGGAAAAAATGAGCCCCTGGCCGAAGCAGCAGGCCCAGGCAGAGCCTTGAGCTTGAAGCCCAGTAGGTCTGTGGCCCTCAGGGCCAGAGCCATGCTTTCAAGGCAGGGAAGCGGCCTGCAAGCTGAGTGGGAGTGGGGGAGGGGAGGGAGACAGCTGAAGCCGAGTCCAGAAGGGCGGCGATGGAAGAGCTGCAGCTGGGTCAGAGCCTGGAGGGAGGGCGGGGCCTTCACTGAGGACCCCCCCGCCCCCCGAGGCCAGCCCTAGGCCCCGGCGGTCGCGCATGCGCCCTTGGCCTGTGCGGTGTGTGGGGGGTTGAACCCAAGCCCGCAGGGCTCCCGGAGCGGCCAGAGAAAGAAGGGCCCATGGAGAGGTAGGCGAGGTGGGCAGGGGGCGCCACCTTACTCTGCTCAGCTCCCTGAGGGAGAGAGAGAGAGACAGAGACAGAGAGAGAGATCCCTGACCTCTGAGTCTCTGCCTCCACCGCTGGCTGGTGCCAACTCACGCGCCATCCCACTTCCAGCCATCACCCCCACGCCTGCCCCGGGGCCAGCCCCACCACAGAGAGGCCGGTTGGTTCCCGCTCACCTCTGTGCCGTCCCTTCCCGACCTGACCCCAGTGCAGGGGATAAGCTTCAGACAAGTCTTTCCATGTCCCTCTGCATGACAATAGACTTCCTCCCCTCTCCCATTCCACAGGCCCACCCGGGACATCCACCTTTGTCATTAGCTCAGGAGAGGATGCAAGATGAGAATCTCTGCTATTGTGTGGGGAGACTCAGTTTCCCGGGTTTCCCCCATGGACACATGTTCTTCAGCTGGGTCTGATTTTCTCCAGACAAGCTGTCTTGGGAAGGATTTGGCCAGCCCTAAGAACCTGAAGGGAAAGGGCGGAGGGGGGTTCTCTCTCTGCCCCCGACAGCCCCGAGCTGGGTCGGTCCCTCAGACCCGGCCAGGGGCAGCCCATCCCCCGGCGCCCTTCCCCGGGGCATCCAAGGGCAGGCTCGGTGCCAGCCCCACCCCGCTCGCCACTGCCCGACCATCGTCCTCCCTCGGGGGGCCTGGGCAGGACAGGGACCCGGCTGTGGGAGGCCTCCAGATCTCAGGCCTGGCACACCGTTTCCCAGGCTGCTTCCTCCTCTGACGGGGGCCTAGCACACGCCCCAGGAGACTTGGCAGCCGCCCCCAGGGCTCTAGCCTCTGGAACTCGTCCCCTTGGAAGGGGCCTGGCCCAGGTGCCAGGTTCGGCTGGTCGGCCAGCCTCCTTTGGAGAAAGCAGGCAAGCCGAGCCAGGCTTGCAGTGGCCCTGGCGTGACACCTGCCACCTCAGGCAGAGGGCCTCCCGCGTGCCCTCCATGGCGGGTTTCTCCCCGGAGCCGTGGCCTGGGCACTAGGAAGGCCGGGCCTCCCCGACTCCCGGGAGGAGGGGCTAGCCCACTTGCGCCCTGGCCCCCAAACCCTCTGGTGCCATCTGCCTGTCTCGGCACTTCTGACTCCACAGAGCCTTTCCTACACCTGGGCTGCCTGCCGTGGCAAAGTGCAGGCGTGGGGTGAGGCCATGGCTTTGTCTTTCCAGGAAAAAATGAGCCCCTGGCCGAAGCAGCAGGCCCAGGCAGAGCCTTGAGCTTGAAGCCCAGTAGGTCTGTGGCCCTCAGGGCCAGAGCAATGCTTTCAAGGCAGGGAAGCGGCCTGCAAGCTGAGTGGGAGTGGGGGAGGGGAGGGAGACAGCTGAAGCCGAGTCCAGAAGGGCGGCGATGGAAGAGCTGCAGCTGGGTCAGAGCCTGGAGGGAGGGCGGGGCCTTCACTGAGGACCACCCCCCCGGAGGCCAGCCCTAGGCCCAGGCGGTCGCGCATGCGCCCTTGGCCTGTGCGGTGTGTGGGGGGTTGAACCCAAGCCCGCAGGGCTCCCGGAGCGGCCAGAGAAAGAAGGGCCCATGGAGAGGTAGGCGAGGTGGGCAGGGGGCGCCACCTTACTCTCCTCAGCTCCCTGAGGGAGAGAGAGAGAGACAGAGACAGAGAGAGAGATCCCTGACCTCTGAGTCTCTGCCTCCACCGCTGGCTGGTGCCAACTCACGCGCCATCCCACTTCCAGCCATCACCCCCACGCCTGCCCCGGGGCCAGCCCCACCACAGAGAGGCCGGTTGGTTCCTGCTCACCTCTGTGCCGTCCCTTCCTGACCTGACCCCAGTGCAGGGGATAAGCTTCAGACAAGTCTTTCCATGTCCCTCTGCATGACAATAGACTTCCTCCCCTCTCCCATTCCACAGGCCCACCCACCCGGGACATCCACCTTTGTCATTAGCTCAGGAGAGGATGCAAGATGAGAATCTCTGCTATTGTGTGGGGAGACTCAGTTTCCCGGGTTTCCCCCACGGACACATGTTCTTCAGCTGGGTCTGATTTTCTCCAGACAAGCTGTCTTGGGAAGGATTTGGCCAGCCCTAAGAACCTGAAGGGAAAGGGCGGAGGGGGGTTCTCTCTCTGCCCCCGACAGCCCCGAGCTGGGTCGGTCCCTCAGACCTGGCCAGGGGCAGCCCATCCCCCGGCGCCCTTCCCCGGGGCATCCAAGGGCAGGCTCGGCGCCAGCCCCACCCCGCTCGCCACTGCCCGACCATCGTCCTCCCTCGGGGGGCCTGGGCAGGACAGGGACCCGAGTGTGGGAGGCCTCCAGATCTCAGGCCTGGCACACCATTTACCAGGCTGCTTCCTCCTCTGACGGGGGCCCAGCACACGCCCCAGGAGACTTGGCAGCCGCCCCCAGGGCTCTAGCCTCTGGAACTCGTCCCCTTGGAAGGGGCCTGGCCCAGGTGCCAGGTTCGGCTGGTCGGCCAGCCTCCTTTGGAGAAAGCAGGCAAGCCGAGCCAGGCTTGCAGTGGCCCTGGCGTGACACCTGCCACCTCAGGCAGAGGGCCTCCCGCGTGCCCTCCATGGCGGGTTTCTCCCCGGAGCCGTGGCCTGGGCACTAGGAAGGCCGGGCCTCCCCGACTCCCGGGAGGAGGGGCTAGCCCAGTTGCGCCCTGGCCCCCAAACCCTCTGGTGCCATCTGCCTGTCTCGGCACTTCTGACTCCACAGAGCCTTTCCTACATCTGGGCTGCCTGCCGTGGCAAAGTGCAGGCGTGGGGTGAGGCCATGGCTTTGTCTTTCCAGGAAAAAATGAGCCCCTGGCCGAAGCAGCAGGCCCAGGCAGAGCCTTGAGCTTGAAGCCCAGTAGGTCTGTGGCCCTCAGGGCCAGAGCCATGCTTTCAAGGCAGGGAAGCGGCCTGCAAGCTGAGTGGGAGTGGGGGAGGGGAGGGAGACAGCTGAAGCCGAGTCCAGAAGGGCGGCGATGGAAGAGCTGCAGCTGGGTCAGAGCCTGGAGGGAGGGCGGGGCCTTCACTGAGGACCCCCCCGCCCCCCGAGGCCAGCCCTAGGCCCAGGGGGTCGCGCATGTGCCCTTGGCCTGTGCGGTGTGTGGGGGGTTGAACCCAAGCCCGCAGGGCTCCCGGAGCGGCCAGAGAAAGAAGGGCCCATGGAGAGGTAGGCGAGGTGGGCAGGGGGCGCCACCTTACTCTCCTCAGCTCCCTGAGGGAGAGAGAGAGAGACAGAGACAGAGAGAGAGATCCCTGACCTCTGAGTCTCTGCCTCCACCGCTGGCTGGTGCCAACTCACGCGCCATCCCACTTCCAGCCATCACCCCCACGCCTGCCCCGGGGCCAGCCCCACCACAGACAGGCCGGTTGGTTCCTGCTCACCTCTGTGCCGTCCCTTCCCGACCTGACCCCAGTGCAGGGGATAAGCTTCAGACAAGTCTTTCCATGTCCCTCTGCATGACAATAGACTTCCTCCCCTCTCCCATTCCACAGGCCCACCCACCCGGGACATCCACCTTTGTCATTAGCTCAGGAGAGGATGCAAGATGAGAATCTCTGCTATTGTGTGGGGAGACTCAGTTTCCCGGGTTTCCCCCATGGACACATGTTCTTCAGCTGGGTCTGATTTTCTCCAGACAAGCTGTCTTGGGAAGGATTTGGCCAGCCCTAAGAACCTGAAGGGAAAGGGCGGAGGGGGGTTCTCTCTCTGCCCCCGACAGCCCCGAGCTGGGTCGGTCCCTCAGACCTGGCCAGGGGCAGCCCATCCCCCGGCGCCCTTCCCCGGGGCATCCAAGGGCAGGCTCGGCGCCAGCCCCACCCCGCTCGCCACTGCCCGACCATCGTCCTCCCTCGGGGGGCCTGGGCAGGACAGGGACCCGGCTGTGGGAGGCCTCCAGATCTCAGGCCTGGCACACCGTTTACCAGGCTGCTTCCTCCTCTGACGGGGGCCCAGCACACGCCCCAGGAGACTTGGCAGCCGCCCCCAGGGCTCTAGCCTCTGGAACTCGTCCCCTTGGAAGGGGCCTGGCCCAGGTGCCAGGTTCGGCTGGTCGGCCAGCCTCCTTTGGAGAAAGCAGGCAAGCCGAGCCAGGCTTGCAGTGGCCCTGGCGTGACACCTGCCACCTCAGGCAGAGGGCCTCCCGCGTGCCCTCCATGGCGGGTTTCTCCCCGGAGCCGTGGCCTGGGCACTAGGAAGGCCGGGCCTCCCCGACTCCCGGGAGGAGGGGCTAGCCCACTTGCGCCCTGGCCCCCAAACCCTCTGGTGCCCTCTGCCTGTCTCGGCACTTCTGACTCCACAGAGCCTTTCCTACATCTGGGCTGCCTGCCGTGGTAAAGTGCAGGCGTGGGGTGAGGCCATGGCTTTGTCTTTCCAGGAAAAAATGAGCCCCTGGCCGAAGCAGCAGGCCCAGGCAGAGCCTTGAGCTTGAAGCCCAGTAGGTCTGTGGCCCTCAGGGCCAGAGCAATGCTTTCAAGGCAGGGAAGCGGCCTGCAAGCTGAGTGGGAGTGGGGGAGGGGAGGGAGACAGCTGAAGCCGAGTCCAGAAGGGCGGCGATGGAAGAGCTGCAGCTGGGTCAGAGCCTGGAGGGAGGGCGGGGCCTTCACTGAGGACCCCCCCGCCCCCCGAGGCCAGCCCTAGGCCCAGGGGGTCGCGCATGTGCCCTTGGCCTGTGCGGTGTGTGGGGGGTTGAACCCAAGCCCGCAGGGCTCCCGGAGCGGCCAGAGAAAGAAGGGCCCATGGAGAGGTAGGCGAGGTGGGCAGGGGGCGCCACCTTACTCTCCTCAGCTCCCTGAGGGAGAGAGAGAGAGACAGAGACAGAGAGAGAGATCCCTGACCTCTGAGTCTCTGCCTCCACCGCTGGCTGGTGCCAACTCACGCGCCATCCCACTTCCAGCCATCACCCCCATGCCTGCCCCGGGGCCAGCCCCACCACAGAGAGGCCGGTTGGTTCCTGCTCACCTCTGTGCCGTCCCTTCCCGACCTGACCCCAGTGCAGGGGATAAGCTTCAGACAAGTCTTTCCATGTCCCTCTGCATGACAATAGACTTCCTCCCCTCTCCCATTCCACAGGCCCACCCACCCGGGACATCCACCTTTGTCATTAGCTCAGGAGAGGATGCAAGATGAGAATCTCTGCTATTGTGTGGGGAGACTCAGTTTCCCGGGTTTCCCCCATGGACACATGTTCTTCAGCTGGGTCTGATTTTCTCCAGACAAGCTGTCTTGGGAAGGATTTGGCCAGCCCTAAGAACCTGAAGGGAAAGGGCGGAGGGGGGTTCTCTCTCTGCCCCCGACAGCCCCGAGCTGGGTCGGTCCCTCAGACCTTTCCAGGGGCAGCCCATCCCCCGGCGCCCTTCCCCGGGGCATCCAAGTGCAGGCTCAGCGCCAGCCCCAACCCGCTCGCCACTGCCCGACCATCGTCCTCCCTCGTGGGGCCTGGGCAGGACAGGGACCCGGCTGTGGGAGGCCTCCAGATCTCAGGCCTGGCACACCGTTTACCACGCTGCTTCCTCCTCTGACGGGGGCCCAGCACACGCCCCAGGAGACTTGGCAGCCGCCCCCAGGGCTCTAGCCTCTGGAACTCGTCCCCTTGGAAGGGGCCTGGCCCAGGTGCCAGGTTCGGCTGGTCGGCCAGCCTCCTTTGGAGAAAGCAGGCAAGCCGAGCCAGGCTTGCAGTGGCCCTGGCGTGACACCTGCCACCTCAGGCAGAGGGCCTCCCGCGTGCCCTCCATGGCGGGTTTCTCCCCGGAGCCGTGGCCTGGGCACTAGGAAGGCCGGGCCTCCCCGACTCCCGGGAGGAGGGGCTAGCCCACTTGCGCCCTGGCCCCCAAACCCTCTGGTGCCATCTGCCTGTCTCGGCACTTCTGACTCCACAGAGCCTTTCCTACATCTGGGCTGCCTGCCGTGGCAAAGCGCAGGCGTGGGGTGAGGCCATGGCTTTGTCTTTCCAGGAAAAAATGAGCCCCTGGCCGAAGCAGCAGGCCCAGGCAGAGCCTTGAGCTTGAAGCCCAGTAGGTCTGTGGCCCTCAGGGCCAGAGCCATGCTTTCAAGGCAGGGAAGCGGCCTGCAAGCTGAGTGGGAGTGGGGGAGGGGAGGGAGACAGCTGAAGCCGAGTCCAGAAGGGCGGCGATGGAAGAGCTGCAGCTGGGTCAGAGCCTTGAGGGAGGGCGGGGCCTTCACTGAGGACCCCCCCGCCCCCCGAGGCCAGCCCTAGGCCCCGGCGGTCGCGCATGTGCCCTTGGCCTGTGCGGTGTGTGGGGGGTTGAACCCAAGCCCGCAGGGCTCCCGGAGCGGCCAGAGAAAGAAGGGCCCATGGAGAGGTAGGCGAGGTGGGCAGGGGGCGCCACCTTACTCTCCTCAGCTCCCTGAGGGAGAGAGAGAGAGACAGAGACAGAGAGAGAGATCCCTGACCTCTGAGTCTCTGCCTCCACCGCTGGCTGGTGCCAACTCACGCGCCATCCCACTTCCAGCCATCACCCCCACGCCTGCCCCGGGGCCAGCCCCACCACAGAGAGGCCGGTTGGTTCCTGCTCACCTCTGTGCCGTCCCTTCCCGACCTGACCCCAGTGCAGGGGATAAGCTTCAGACAAGTCTTTCCATGTCCCTCTGCATGACAATAGACTTCCTCCCCTCTCCCATTCCACAGGCCCACCCACCCGGGACATCCACCTTTGTCATTAGCTCAGGAGAGGATGCAAGATGAGAATCTCTGCTATTGTGTGGGGAGACTCAGTTTCCCGGGTTTCCCCCATGGACACATGTTCTTCAGCTGGGTCTGATTTTCTCCAGACAAGCTGTCTTGGGAAGGATTTGGCCAGCCCTAAGAACCTGAAGGGAAAGGGCGGAGGGGGGTTCTCTCTCTGCCCCCGACAGCCCCGAGCTGGGTCGGTCCCTCAGACCTGGCCAGGGGCAGCCCATCCCCCGGCGCCCTTCCCCGGGGCATCCAAGGGCAGGCTCGGCGCCAGCCCCACCCCGCTCGCCACTGCCCGACCATCGTCCTCCCTCGGGGGGCCTGGGCAGGACAGGGACCCGGCTGTGGGAGGCCTCCAGATCTCAGGCCTGGCACACCGTTTACCAGGCTGCTTCCTCCTCTGACGGGGGCCCAGCACACGCCCCAGGAGACTTGGCAGCCGCCCCCAGGGCTCTAGCCTCTGGAACTCGTCCCCTTGGAAGGGGCCTGGCCCAGGTGCCAGGTTCGGCTGGTCGGCCAGCCTCCTTTGGAGAAAGCAGGCAAGCCGAGCCAGGCTTGCAGTGGCCCTGGCGTGACACCTGCCACCTCAGGCAGAGGGCCTCCCGCGTGCCCTCCATGGCGGGTTTCTCCCCGGAGCCGTGGCCTGGGCACTAGGAAGGCCGGGCCTCCCCGACTCCCGGGAGGAGGGGCTAGCCCAGTTGCGCCCTGGCCCCCAAACCCTCTGGTGCCATCTGCCTGTCTCGGCACTTCTGACTCCACAGAGCCTTTCCTACATCTGGGCTGCCTGCCGTGGCAAAGTGCAGGCGTGGGGTGAGGCCATGGCTTTGTCTTTCCAGGAAAAAATGAGCCCCTGGCCGAAGCAGCAGGCCCAGGCAGAGCCTTGAGCTTGAAGCCCAGTAGGTCTGTGGCCCTCAGGGCCAGAGCCATGCTTTCAAGGCAGGGAAGCGGCCTGCAAGCTGAGTGGGAGTGGGGGAGGGGAGGGAGACAGCTGAAGCCGAGTCCAGAAGGGCGGCGATGGAAGAGCTGCAGCTGGGTCAGAGCCTGGAGGGAGGGCGGGGCCTTCACTGAGGACCCCCCCGCCCCCCGAGGCCAGCCCTAGGCCCCGGCGGTCGCGCATGCGCCCTTGGCCTGTGCGGTGTGTGGGGGGTTGAACCCAAGCCCGCAGGGCTCCCGGAGCGGCCAGAGAAAGAAGGGCCCATGGAGAGGTAGGCGAGGTGGGCAGGGGGCGCCACCTTACTCTCCTCAGCTCCCTGAGGGAGAGAGAGAGAGACAGAGACAGAGAGAGAGATCCCTGACCTCTGAGTCTCTGCCTCCACCGCTGGCTGGTGCCAACTCACGCGCCATCCCACTTCCAGCCATCACCCCCACGCCTGCCCCGGGGCCAGCCCCACCACAGAGAGGCCGGTTGGTTCCTGCTCACCTCTGTGCCGTCCCTTCCCGACCTGACCCCAGTGCAGGGGATAAGCTTCAGACAAGTCTTTCCATGTCCCTCTGCATGACAATAGACTTCCTCCCCTCTCCCATTCCACAGGCCCACCCACCCGGGACATCCACCTTTGTCATTAGCTCAGGAGAGGATGCAAGATGAGAATCTCTGCTATTGTGTGGGGAGACTCAGTTTCCCGGGTTTCCCCCATGGACACATGTTCTTCAGCTGGGTCTGATTTTCTCCAGACAAGCTGTCTTGGGAAGGATTTGGCCAGCCCTAAGAACCTGAAGGGAAAGGGCGGAGGGGGGTTCTCTCTCTGCCCCCGACAGCCCCGAGCTGGGTCGGTCCCTCAGACCTGGCCAGGGGCAGCCCATCCCCCGGCGCCCTTCCCCGGGGCATCCAAGGGCAGGCTCGGCGCCAGCCCCACCCCGCTCGCCACTGCCCGACCATCGTCCTCCCTCGGGGGGCCTGGGCAGGACAGGGACCCGGCTGTGGGAGGCCTCCAGATCTCAGGCCTGGCACACCGTTTACCAGGCTGCTTCCTCCTCTGACGGGGGCCCAGCACACGCCCCAGGAGACTTGGCAGCCGCCCCCAGGGCTCTAGCCTCTGGAACTCGTCCCCTTGGAAGGGGCCTGGCCCAGGTGCCAGGTTCGGCTGGTCGGCCAGCCTCCTTTGGAGAAAGCAGGCAAGCCGAGCCAGGCTTGCAGTGGCCCTGGCGTGACACCTGCCACCTCAGGCAGAGGGCCTCCCGCGTGCCCTCCATGGCGGGTTTCTCCCCGGAGCCGTGGCCTGGGCACTAGGAAGGCCGGGCCTCCCCGACTCCCGGGAGGAGGGGCTAGCCCAGTTGCGCCCTGGCCCCCAAACCCTCTGGTGCCATCTGCCTGTCTCGGCACTTCTGACTCCACAGAGCCTTTCCTACATCTGGGCTGCCTGCCGTGGCAAAGTGCAGGCGTGGGGTGAGGCCATGGCTTTGTCTTTCCAGGAAAAAATGAGCCCCTGGCCGAAGCAGCAGGCCCAGGCAGAGCCTTGAGCTTGAAGCCCAGTAGGTCTGTGGCCCTCAGGGCCAGAGCCATGCTTTCAAGGCAGGGAAGCGGCCTGCAAGCTGAGTGGGAGTGGGGGAGGGGAGGGAGACAGCTGAAGCCGAGTCCAGAAGGGCGGCGATGGAAGAGCTGCAGCTGGGTCAGAGCCTGGAGGGAGGGCGGGGCCTTCACTGAGGACCCCCCCGCCCCCCGAGGCCAGCCCTAGGCCCCGGCGGTCGCGCATGCGCCCTTGGCCTGTGCGGTGTGTGGGGGGTTGAACCCAAGCCCGCAGGGCTCCCGGAGCGGCCAGAGAAAGAAGGGCCCATGGAGAGGTAGGCGAGGTGGGCAGGGGGCGCCACCTTACTCTCCTCAGCTCCCTGAGGGAGAGAGAGAGAGACAGAGACAGAGAGAGAGATCCCTGACCTCTGAGTCTCTGCCTCCACCGCTGGCTGGTGCCAACTCACGCGCCATCCCACTTCCAGCCATCACCCCCACGCCTGCCCCGGGGCCAGCCCCACCACAGACAGGCCGGTTGGTTCCTGCTCACCTCTGTGCCGTCCCTTCCCGACCTGACCCCAGTGCAGGGGATAAGCTTCAGACAAGTCTTTCCATGTCCCTCTGCATGACAATAGACTTCCTCCCCTCTCCCATTCCACAGGCCCACCCACCCGGGACATCCACCTTTGTCATTAGCTCAGGAGAGGATGCAAGATGAGAATCTCTGCTATTGTGTGGGGAGACTCAGTTTCCCGGGTTTCCCCCATGGACACATGTTCTTCAGCTGGGTCTGATTTTCTCCAGACAAGCTGTCTTGGGAAGGATTTGGCCAGCCCTAAGAACCTGAAGGGAAAGGGCGGAGGGGGGTTCTCTCTCTGCCCCCGACAGCCCCGAGCTGGGTCGGTCCCTCAGACCTGGCCAGGGGCAGCCCATCCCCCGGCGCCCTTCCCCGGGGCATCCAAGGGCAGGCTCGGCGCCAGCCCCACCCCGCTCGCCACTGCCCGACCATCGTCCTCCCTCGGGGGGCCTGGGCAGGACAGGGACCCGGCTGTGGGAGGCCTCCAGATCTCAGGCCTGGCACACCGTTTACCAGGCTGCTTCCTCCTCTGACGGGGGCCCAGCACACGCCCCAGGAGACTTGGCAGCCGCCCCCAGGGCTCTAGCCTCTGGAACTCGTCCCCTTGGAAGGGGCCTGGCCCAGGTGCCAGGTTCGGCTGGTCGGCCAGCCTCCTTTGGAGAAAGCAGGCAAGCCGAGCCAGGCTTGCAGTGGCCCTGGCGTGACACCTGCCACCTCAGGCAGAGGGCCTCCCGCGTGCCCTCCATGGCGGGTTTCTCCCCGGAGCCGTGGCCTGGGCACTAGGAAGGCCGGGCCTCCCCGACTCCCGGGAGGAGGGGCTAGCCCACTTGCGCCCTGGCCCCCAAACCCTCTGGTGCCCTCTGCCTGTCTCGGCACTTCTGACTCCACAGAGCCTTTCCTACATCTGGGCTGCCTGCCGTGGTAAAGTGCAGGCGTGGGGTGAGGCCATGGCTTTGTCTTTCCAGGAAAAAATGAGCCCCTGGCCGAAGCAGCAGGCCCAGGCAGAGCCTTGAGCTTGAAGCCCAGTAGGTCTGTGGCCCTCAGGGCCAGAGCCATGCTTTCAAGGCAGGGAAGCGGCCTGCAAGCTGAGTGGGAGTGGGGGAGGGGAGGGAGACAGCTGAAGCCGAGTCCAGAAGGGCGGCGATGGAAGAGCTGCAGCTGGGTCAGAGCCTGGAGGGAGGGCGGGGCCTTCACTGAGGACCCCCCCGCCCCCCGAGGCCAGCCCTAGGCCCAGGGGGTCGCGCATGTGCCCTTGGCCTGTGCGGTGTGTGGGGGGTTGAACCCAAGCCCGCAGGGCTCCCGGAGCGGCCAGAGAAAGAAGGGCCCATGGAGAGGTAGGCGAGGTGGGCAGGGGGCGCCACCTTACTCTCCTCAGCTCCCTGAGGGAGAGAGAGAGAGACAGAGACAGAGAGAGAGATCCCTGACCTCTGAGTCTCTGCCTCCACCGCTGGCTGGTGCCAACTCACGCGCCATCCCACTTCCAGCCATCACCCCCACGCCTGCCCCGGGGCCAGCCCCACCACAGAGAGGCCGGTTGGTTCCTGCTCACCTCTGTGCCGTCCCTTCCCGACCTGACCCCAGTGCAGGGGATAAGCTTCAGACAAGTCTTTCCATGTCCCTCTGCATGACAATAGACTTCCTCCCCTCTCCCATTCCACAGGCCCACCCACCCGGGACATCCACCTTTGTCATTAGCTCAGGAGAGGATGCAAGATGAGAATCTCTGCTATTGTGTGGGGAGACTCAGTTTCCCGGGTTTCCCCCATGGACACATGTTCTTCAGCTGGGTCTGATTTTCTCCAGACAAGCTGTCTTGGGAAGGATTTGGCCAGCCCTAAGAACCTGAAGGGAAAGGGCGGAGGGGGGTTCTCTCTCTGCCCCCGACAGCCCCGAGCTGGGTCGGTCCCTCAGACCTGGCCAGGGGCAGCCCATCCCCCGGCGCCCTTCCCCGGGGCATCCAAGGGCAGGCTCGGCGCCAGCCCCACCCCGCTCGCCACTGCCCGACCATCGTCCTCCCTCGGGGGGCCTGGGCAGGACAGGGACCCGGCTGTGGGAGGCCTCCAGATCTCAGGCCTGGCACACCGTTTACCAGGCTGCTTCCTCCTCTGACGGGGGCCCAGCACACGCCCCAGGAGACTTGGCAGCCGCCCCCAGGGCTCTAGCCTCTGGAACTCGTCCCCTTGGAAGGGGCCTGGCCCAGGTGCCAGGTTCGGCTGGTCGGCCAGCCTCCTTTGGAGAAAGCAGGCAAGCCGAGCCAGGCTTGCAGTGGCCCTGGCGTGACACCTGCCACCTCAGGCAGAGGGCCTCCCGCGTGCCCTCCATGGCGGGTTTCTCCCCGGAGCCGTGGCCTGGGCACTAGGAAGGCCGGGCCTCCCCGACTCCCGGGAGGAGGGGCTAGCCCAGTTGCGCCCTGGCCCCCAAACCCTCTGGTGCCATCTGCCTGTCTCGGCACTTCTGACTCCACAGAGCCTTTCCTACATCTGGGCTGCCTGCCGTGGCAAAGTGCAGGCGTGGGGTGAGGCCATGGCTTTGTCTTTCCAGGAAAAAATGAGCCCCTGGCCGAAGCAGCAGGCCCAGGCAGAGCCTTGAGCTTGAAGCCCAGTAGGTCTGTGGCCCTCAGGGCCAGAGCCATGCTTTCAAGGCAGGGAAGCGGCCTGCAAGCTGAGTGGGAGTGGGGGAGGGGAGGGAGACAGCTGAAGCCGAGTCCAGAAGGGCGGCGATGGAAGAGCTGCAGCTGGGTCAGAGCCTGGAGGGAGGGCGGGGCCTTCACTGAGGACCCCCCCGCCCCCCGAGGCCAGCCCTAGGCCCCGGCGGTCGCGCATGCGCCCTTGGCCTGTGCGGTGTGTGGGGGGTTGAACCCAAGCCCGCAGGGCTCCCGGAGCGGCCAGAGAAAGAAGGGCCCATGGAGAGGTAGGCGAGGTGGGCAGGGGGCGCCACCTTACTCTCCTCAGCTCCCTGAGGGAGAGAGAGACAGAGACAGAGAGAGAGATCCCTGACCTCTGAGTCTCTGCCTCCACCGCTGGCTGGTGCCAACTCACGCGCCATCCCACTTCCAGCCATCACCCCCACGCCTGCCCCGGGGCCAGCCCCACCACAGAGAGGCCGGTTGGTTCCTGCTCACCTCTGTGCCGTCCCTTCCCGACCTGACCCCAGTGCAGGGGATAAGCTTCAGACAAGTCTTTCCATGTCCCTCTGCATGACAATAGACTTCCTCCCCTCTCCCATTCCACAGGCCCACCCACCCGGGACATCCACCTTTGTCATTAGCTCAGGAGAGGATGCAAGATGAGAATCTCTGCTATTGTGTGGGGAGACTCAGTTTCCCGGGTTTCCCCCATGGACACATGTTCTTCAGCTGGGTCTGATTTTCTCCAGACAAGCTGTCTTGGGAAGGATTTGGCCAGCCCTAAGAACCTGAAGGGAAAGGGCGGAGGGGGGTTCTCTCTCTGCCCCCGACAGCCCCGAGCTGGGTCGGTCCCTCAGACCTGGCCAGGGGCAGCCCATCCCCCGGCGCCCTTCCCCGGGGCATCCAAGGGCAGGCTCGGCGCCAGCCCCACCCCGCTCGCCACTGCCCGACCATCGTCCTCCCTCGGGGGGCCTGGGCAGGACAGGGACCCGGCTGTGGGAGGCCTCCAGATCTCAGGCCTGGCACACCGTTTACCAGGCTGCTTCCTCCTCTGACGGGGGCCCAGCACACGCCCCAGGAGACTTGGCAGCCGCCCCCAGGGCTCTAGCCTCTGGAACTCGTCCCCTTGGAAGGGGCCTGGCCCAGGTGCCAGGTTCGGCTGGTCGGCCAGCCTCCTTTGGAGAAAGCAGGCAAGCCGAGCCAGGCTTGCAGTGGCCCTGGCGTGACACCTGCCACCTCAGGCAGAGGGCCTCCCGCGTGCCCTCCATGGCGGGTTTCTCCCCGGAGCCGTGGCCTGGGCACTAGGAAGGCCGGGCCTCCCCGACTCCCGGGAGGAGGGGCTAGCCCAGTTGCGCCCTGGCCCCCAAACCCTCTGGTGCCATCTGCCTGTCTCGGCACTTCTGACTCCACAGAGCCTTTCCTACATCTGGGCTGCCTGCCGTGGCAAAGTGCAGGCGTGGGGTGAGGCCATGGCTTTGTCTTTCCAGGAAAAAATGAGCCCCTGGCCGAAGCAGCAGGCCCAGGCAGAGCCTTGAGCTTGAAGCCCAGTAGGTCTGTGGCCCTCAGGGCCAGAGCCATGCTTTCAAGGCAGGGAAGCGGCCTGCAAGCTGAGTGGGAGTGGGGGAGGGGAGGGAGACAGCTGAAGCCGAGTCCAGAAGGGCGGCGATGGAAGAGCTGCAGCTGGGTCAGAGCCTGGAGGGAGGGCGGGGCCTTCACTGAGGACCCCCCCGCCCCCCGAGGCCAGCCCTAGGCCCCGGCGGTCGCGCATGCGCCCTTGGCCTGTGCGGTGTGTGGGGGGTTGAACCCAAGCCCGCAGGGCTCCCGGAGCGGCCAGAGAAAGAAGGGCCCATGGAGAGGTAGGCGAGGTGGGCAGGGGGCGCCACCTTACTCTCCTCAGCTCCCTGAGGGAGAGAGAGAGAGACAGAGACAGAGAGAGAGATCCCTGACCTCTGAGTCTCTGCCTCCACCGCTGGCTGGTGCCAACTCACGCGCCATCCCACTTCCAGCCATCACCCCCCACGCCTGCCCCGGGGCCAGCCCCACCACAGACAGGCCGGTTGGTTCCTGCTCACCTCTGTGCCGTCCCTTCCCGACCTGACCCCAGTGCAGGGGATAAGCTTCAGACAAGTCTTTCCATGTCCCTCTGCATGACAATAGACTTCCTCCCCTCTCCCATTCCACAGGCCCACCCACCCGGGACATCCACCTTTGTCATTAGCTCAGGAGAGGATGCAAGATGAGAATCTCTGCTATTGTGTGGGGAGACTCAGTTTCCCGGGTTTCCCCCATGGACACATGTTCTTCAGCTGGGTCTGATTTTCTCCAGACAAGCTGTCTTGGGAAGGATTTGGCCAGCCCTAAGAACCTGAAGGGAAAGGGCGGAGGGGGGTTCTCTCTCTGCCCCCGACAGCCCCGAGCTGGGTCGGTCCCTCAGACCTGGCCAGGGGCAGCCCATCCCCCGGCGCCCTTCCCCGGGGCATCCAAGGGCAGGCTCGGCGCCAGCCCCACCCCGCTCGCCACTGCCCGACCATCGTCCTCCCTCGGGGGGCCTGGGCAGGACAGGGACCCGGCTGTGGGAGGCCTCCAGATCTCAGGCCTGGCACACCGTTTACCAGGCTGCTTCCTCCTCTGACGGGGGCCCAGCACACGCCCCAGGAGACTTGGCAGCCGCCCCCAGGGCTCTAGCCTCTGGAACTCGTCCCCTTGGAAGGGGCCTGGCCCAGGTGCCAGGTTCGGCTGGTCGGCCAGCCTCCTTTGGAGAAAGCAGGCAAGCCGAGCCAGGCTTGCAGTGGCCCTGGCGTGACACCTGCCACCTCAGGCAGAGGGCCTCCCGCGTGCCCTCCATGGCGGGTTTCTCCCCGGAGCCGTGGCCTGGGCACTAGGAAGGCCGGGCCTCCCCGACTCCCGGGAGGAGGGGCTAGCCCACTTGCGCCCTGGCCCCCAAACCCTCTGGTGCCCTCTGCCTGTCTCGGCACTTCTGACTCCACAGAGCCTTTCCTACATCTGGGCTGCCTGCCGTGGTAAAGTGCAGGCGTGGGGTGAGGCCATGGCTTTGTCTTTCCAGGAAAAAATGAGCCCCTGGCCGAAGCAGCAGGCCCAGGCAGAGCCTTGAGCTTGAAGCCCAGTAGGTCTGTGGCCCTCAGGGCCAGAGCCATGCTTTCAAGGCAGGGAAGCGGCCTGCAAGCTGAGTGGGAGTGGGGGAGGGGAGGGAGACAGCTGAAGCCGAGTCCAGAAGGGCGGCGATGGAAGAGCTGCAGCTGGGTCAGAGCCTGGAGGGAGGGCGGGGCCTTCACTGAGGACCCCCCGCCCCCCGAGGCCAGCCCTAGGCCCAGGGGGTCGCGCATGTGCCCTTGGCCTGTGCGGTGTGTGGGGGGTTGAACCCAAGCCCGCAGGGCTCCCGGAGCGGCCAGAGAAAGAAGGGCCCATGGAGAGGTAGGCGAGGTGGGCAGGGGGCGCCACCTTACTCTCCTCAGCTCCCTGAGGGAGAGAGAGAGAGACAGAGACAGAGAGAGAGATCCCTGACCTCTGAGTCTCTGCCTCCACCGCTGGCTGGTGCCAACTCACGCGCCATCCCACTTCCAGCCATCACCCCCATGCCTGCCCCGGGGCCAGCCCCACCACAGAGAGGCCGGTTGGTTCCTGCTCACCTCTGTGCCGTCCCTTCCCGACCTGACCCCAGTGCAGGGGATAAGCTTCAGACAAGTCTTTCCATGTCCCTCTGCATGACAATAGACTTCCTCCCCTCTCCCATTCCACAGGCCCACCCACCCGGGACATCCACCTTTGTCATTAGCTCAGGAGAGGATGCAAGATGAGAATCTCTGCTATTGTGTGGGGAGACTCAGTTTCCCGGGTTTCCCCCATGGACACATGTTCTTCAGCTGGGTCTGATTTTCTCCAGACAAGCTGTCTTGGGAAGGATTTCGCCAGCCCTAAGAACCTGAAGGGAAAGGGCGGAGGGGGGTTCTCTCTCTGCCCCCGACAGCCCCGAGCTGGGTCGGTCCCTCAGACCTTTCCAGGGGCAGCCCATCCCCCGGCGCCCTTCCCCGGGGCATCCAAGTGCAGGCTCAGCGCCAGCCCCAACCCGCTCGCCACTGCCCGACCATCGTCCTCCCTCGTGGGGCCTGGGCAGGACAGGGACCCGAGTGTGGGAGGCCTCCAGATCTCAGGCCTGGCACACCGTTTACCACGCTGCTTCCTCCTCTGACGGGGGCCCAGCACACGCCCCAGGAGACTTGGCAGCCGCCCCCAGGGCTCTAGCCTCTGGAACTCGTCCCCTTGGAAGGGGCCTGGCCCAGGTGCCAGGTTCGGCTGGTCGGCCAGCCTCCTTTGGAGAAAGCAGGCAAGCCGAGCCAGGCTTGCAGTGGCCCTGGCGTGACACCTGCCACCTCAGGCAGAGGGCCTCCCGCGTGCCCTCCATGGCGGGTTTCTCCCCGGAGCCGTGGCCTGGGCACTAGGAAGGCCGGGCCTCCCCGACTCCCGGGAGGAGGGGCTAGCCCACTTGCGCCCTGGCCCCCAAACCCTCTGGTGCCATCTGCCTGTCTCGGCACTTCTGACTCCACAGAGCCTTTCCTACATCTGGGCTGCCTGCCGTGGCAAAGCGCAGGCGTGGGGTGAGGCCATGGCTTTGTCTTTCCAGGAAAAAATGAGCCCCTGGCCGAAGCAGCAGGCCCAGGCAGAGCCTTGAGCTTGAAGCCCAGTAGGTCTGTGGCCCTCAGGGCCAGAGCCATGCTTTCAAGGCAGGGAAGCGGCCTGCAAGCTGAGTGGGAGTGGGGGAGGGGAGGGAGACAGCTGAAGCCGAGTCCAGAAGGGCGGCGATGGAAGAGCTGCAGCTGGGTCAGAGCCTTGAGGGAGGGCGGGGCCTTCACTGAGGACCCCCCCGCCCCCCGAGGCCAGCCCTAGGCCCCGGCGGTCGCGCATGTGCCCTTGGCCTGTGCGGTGTGTGGGGGGTTGAACCCAAGCCCGCAGGGCTCCCGGAGCGGCCAGAGAAAGAAGGGCCCATGGAGAGGTAGGCGAGGTGGGCAGGGGGCGCCACCTTACTCTCCTCAGCTCCCTGAGGGAGAGAGAGAGAGACAGAGACAGAGAGAGAGATCCCTGACCTCTGAGTCTCTGCCTCCACCGCTGGCTGGTGCCAACTCACGCGCCATCCCACTTCCAGCCATCACCCCCACGCCTGCCCCGGGGCCAGCCCCACCACAGAGAGGCCGGTTGGTTCCTGCTCACCTCTGTGCCGTCCCTTCCCGACCTGACCCCAGTGCAGGGGATAAGCTTCAGACAAGTCTTTCCATGTCCCTCTGCATGACAATAGACTTCCTCCCCTCTCCCATTCCACAGGCCCACCCACCCGGGACATCCACCTTTGTCATTAGCTCAGGAGAGGATGCAAGATGAGAATCTCTGCTATTGTGTGGGGAGACTCAGTTTCCCGGGTTTCCCCCATGGACACATGTTCTTCAGCTGGGTCTGATTTTCTCCAGACAAGCTGTCTTGGGAAGGATTTGGCCAGCCCTAAGAACCTGAAGGGAAAGGGCGGAGGGGGGTTCTCTCTCTGCCCCCGACAGCCCCGAGCTGGGTCGGTCCCTCAGACCTGGCCAGGGGCAGCCCATCCCCCGGCGCCCTTCCCCGGGGCATCCAAGGGCAGGCTCGGCGCCAGCCCCACCCCGCTCGCCACTGCCCGACCATCGTCCTCCCTCGGGGGGCCTGGGCAGGACAGGGACCCGGCTGTGGGAGGCCTCCAGATCTCAGGCCTGGCACACCGTTTACCAGGCTGCTTCCTCCTCTGACGGGGGCCCAGCACACGCCCCAGGAGACTTGGCAGCCGCCCCCAGGGCTCTAGCCTCTGGAACTCGTCCCCTTGGAAGGGGCCTGGCCCAGGTGCCAGGTTCGGCTGGTCGGCCAGCCTCCTTTGGAGAAAGCAGGCAAGCCGAGCCAGGCTTGCAGTGGCCCTGGCGTGACACCTGCCACCTCAGGCAGAGGGCCTCCCGCGTGCCCTCCATGGCGGGTTTCTCCCCGGAGCCGTGGCCTGGGCACTAGGAAGGCCGGGCCTCCCCGACTCCCGGGAGGAGGGGCTAGCCCACTTGCGCCCTGGCCCCCAAACCCTCTGGTGCCATCTGCCTGTCTCGGCACTTCTGACTCCACAGAGCCTTTCCTACATCTGGGCTGCCTGCCGTGGCAAAGTGCAGGCGTGGGGTGAGGCCATGGCTTTGTCTTTCCAGGAAAAAATGAGCCCCTGGCCGAAGCAGCAGGCCCAGGCAGAGCCTTGAGCTTGAAGCCCAGTAGGTCTGTGGCCCTCAGGGCCAGAGCCATGCTTTCAAGGCAGGGAAGCGGCCTGCAAGCTGAGTGGGAGTGGGGGAGGGGAGGGAGACAGCTGAAGCCGAGTCCAGAAGGGCGGCGATGGAAGAGCTGCAGCTGGGTCAGAGCCTGGAGGGAGGGCGGGGCCTTCACTGAGGACCCCCCCCGCCCCCCGAGGCCAGCCCTAGGCCCCGGCGGTCGCGCATGCGCCCTTGGCCTGTGCGGTGTGTGGGGGGTTGAACCCAAGCCCGCAGGGCTCCCGGAGCGGCCAGAGAAAGAAGGGCCCATGGAGAGGTAGGCGAGGTGGGCAGGGGGCGCCACCTTACTCTCCTCAGCTCCCTGAGGGAGAGAGAGACAGAGACAGAGAGAGAGATCCCTGACCTCTGAGTCTCTGCCTCCACCGCTGGCTGGTGCCAACTCACGCGCCATCCCACTTCCAGCCATCACCCCCACGCCTGCCCCGGGGCCAGCCCCACCACAGAGAGGCCGGTTGGTTCCTGCTCACCTCTGTGCCGTCCCTTCCCGACCTGACCCCAGTGCAGGGGATAAGCTTCAGACAAGTCTTTCCATGTCCCTCTGCATGACAATAGACTTCCTCCCCTCTCCCATTCCACAGGCCCACCCACCCGGGACATCCACCTTTGTCATTAGCTCAGGAGAGGATGCAAGATGAGAATCTCTGCTATTGTGTGGGGAGACTCAGTTTCCCGGGTTTCCCCCATGGACACATGTTCTTCAGCTGGGTCTGATTTTCTCCAGACAAGCTGTCTTGGGAAGGATTTGGCCAGCCCTAAGAACCTGAAGGGAAAGGGCGGAGGGGGGTTCTCTCTCTGCCCCCGACAGCCCCGAGCTGGGTCGGTCCCTCAGACCTGGCCAGGGGCAGCCCATCCCCCGGCGCCCTTCCCCGGGGCATCCAAGGGCAGGCTCGGCGCCAGCCCCACCCCGCTCGCCACTGCCCGAACATCGTCCTCCCTCGGGGGGCCTGGGCAGGACAGGGACCCGGCTGTGGGAGGCCTCCAGATCTCAGGCCTGGCACACCGTTTACCAGGCTGCTTCCTCCTCTGACGGGGGCCCAGCACACGCCCCAGGAGACTTGGCAGCCGCCCCCAGGGCTCTAGCCTCTGGAACTCGTCCCCTTGGAAGGGGCCTGGCCCAGGTGCCAGGTTCGGCTGGTCGGCCAGCCTCCTTTGGAGAAAGCAGGCAAGCCGAGCCAGGCTTGCAGTGGCCCTGGCGTGACACCTGCCACCTCAGGCAGAGGGCCTCCCGCGTGCCCTCCATGGCGGGTTTCTCCCCGGAGCCGTGGCCTGGGCACTAGGAAGGCCGGGCCTCCCCGACTCCCGGGAGGAGGGGCTAGCCCAGTTGCGCCCTGGCCCCCAAACCCTCTGGTGCCATCTGCTGTCTCGGCACTTCTGACTCCACAGAGCCTTTCCTACATCTGGGCTGCCTGCCGTGGCAAAGTGCAGGCGTGGGGTGAGGCCATGGCTTTGTCTTTCCAGGAAAAAATGAGCCCCTGGCCGAAGCAGCAGGCCCAGGCAGAGCCTTGAGCTTGAAGCCCAGTAGGTCTGTGGCCCTCAGGGCCAGAGCCATGCTTTCAAGGCAGGGAAGCGGCCTGCAAGCTGAGTGGGAGTGGGGGAGGGGAGGGAGACAGCTGAAGCCGAGTCCAGAAGGGCGGCGATGGAAGAGCTGCAGCTGGGTCAGAGCCTGGAGGGAGGGCGGGGCCTTCACTGAGGACCCCCCCGCCCCCCGAGGCCAGCCCTAGGCCCCGGCGGTCGCGCATGCGCCCTTGGCCTGTGCGGTGTGTGGGGGGTTGAACCCAAGCCCGCAGGGCTCCCGGAGCGGCCAGAGAAAGAAGGGCCCATGGAGAGGTAGGCGAGGTGGGCAGGGGGCGCCACCTTACTCTCCTCAGCTCCCTGAGGGAGAGAGAGACAGAGACAGAGAGAGAGATCCCTGACCTCTGAGTCTCTGCCTCCACCGCTGGCTGGTGCCAACTCACGCGCCATCCCACTTCCAGCCATCACCCCCACGCCTGCCCCGGGGCCAGCCCCACCACAGAGAGGCCGGTTGGTTCCTGCTCACCTCTGTGCCGTCCCTTCCCGACCTGACCCCAGTGCAGGGGATAAGCTTCAGACAAGTCTTTCCATGTCCCTCTGCATGACAATAGACTTCCTCCCCTCTCCCATTCCACAGGCCCACCCACCCGGGACATCCACCTTTGTCATTAGCTCAGGAGAGGATGCAAGATGAGAATCTCTGCTATTGTGTGGGGAGACTCAGTTTCCCGGGTTTCCCCCATGGACACATGTTCTTCAGCTGGGTCTGATTTTCTCCAGACAAGCTGTCTTGGGAAGGATTTGGCCAGCCCTAAGAACCTGAAGGGAAAGGGCGGAGGGGGGTTCTCTCTCTGCCCCCGACAGCCCCGAGCTGGGTCGGTCCCTCAGACCTGGCCAGGGGCAGCCCATCCCCCGGCGCCCTTCCCCGGGGCATCCAAGGGCAGGCTCGGCGCCAGCCCCACCCCGCTCGCCACTGCCCGACCATCGTCCTCCCTCGGGGGGCCTGGGCAGGACAGGGACCCGGCTGTGGGAGGCCTCCAGATCTCAGGCCTGGCACACCGTTTACCAGGCTGCTTCCTCCTCTGACGGGGGCCCAGCACACGCCCCAGGAGACTTGGCAGCCGCCCCCAGGGCTCTAGCCTCTGGAACTCGTCCCCTTGGAAGGGGCCTGGCCCAGGTGCCAGGTTCGGCTGGTCGGCCAGCCTCCTTTGGAGAAAGCAGGCAAGCCGAGCCAGGCTTGCAGTGGCCCTGGCGTGACACCTGCCACCTCAGGCAGAGGGCCTCCCGCGTGCCCTCCATGGCGGGTTTCTCCCCGGAGCCGTGGCCTGGGCACTAGGAAGGCCGGGCCTCCCCGACTCCCGGGAGGAGGGGCTAGCCCACTTGCGCCCTCGCCCCCAAACCCTCTGGTGCCATCTGCCTGTCTCGGCACTTCTGACTCCACAGAGCCTTTCCTACATCTGGGCTGCCTGCCGTGGCAAAGTGCAGGCGTGGGGTGAGGCCATGGCTTTGTCTTTCCAGGAAAAAATGAGCCCCTGGCCGAAGCAGCAGGCCCAGGCAGAGCCTTGAGCTTGAAGCCCAGTAGGTCTGTGGCCCTCAGGGCCAGAGCCATGCTTTCAAGGCAGGGAAGCGGCCTGCAAGCTGAGTGGGAGTGGGGGAGGGGAGGGAGACAGCTGAAGCCGAGTCCAGAAGGGCGGCGATGGAAGAGCTGCAGCTGGGTCAGAGCCTGGAGGGAGGGCGGGGCCTTCACTGAGGACCCCCCCGCCCCCCGAGGCCAGCCCTAGGCCCCGGCGGTCGCGCATGCGCCCTTGGCCTGTGCGGTGTGTGGGGGGTTGAACCCAAGCCCGCAGGGCTCCCGGAGCGGCCAGAGAAAGAAGGGGCCCATGGAGAGGTAGGCGAGGTGGGCAGGGGGCGCCACCTTACTCTCCTCAGCTCCCTGAGGGAGAGAGAGAGAGACAGAGACAGAGAGAGAGATCCCTGACCTCTGAGTCTCTGCCTCCACCGCTGGCTGGTGCCAACTCACGCGCCATCCCACTTCCAGCCATCACCCCCACGCCTGCCCCGGGGCCAGCCCCACCACAGACAGGCCGGTTGGTTCCTGCTCACCTCTGTGCCGTCCCTTCCCGACCTGACCCCAGTGCAGGGGATAAGCTTCAGACAAGTCTTTCCATGTCCCTCTGCATGACAATAGACTTCCTCCCCTCTCCCATTCCACAGGCCCACCCACCCGGGACATCCACCTTTGTCATTAGCTCAGGAGAGGATGCAAGATGAGAATCTCTGCTATTGTGTGGGGAGACTCAGTTTCCCGGGTTTCCCCCATGGACACATGTTCTTCAGCTGGGTCTGATTTTCTCCAGACAAGCTGTCTTGGGAAGGATTTGGCCAGCCCTAAGAACCTGAAGGGAAAGGGCGGAGGGGGGTTCTCTCTCTGCCCCCGACAGCCCCGAGCTGGGTCGGTCCCTCAGACCTGGCCAGGGGCAGCCCATCCCCCGGCGCCCTTCCCCGGGGCATCCAAGGGCAGGCTCGGCGCCAGCCCCACCCCGCTCGCCACTGCCCGACCATCGTCCTCCCTCGGGGGGCCTGGGCAGGACAGGGACCCGGCTGTGGGAGGCCTCCAGATCTCAGGCCTGGCACACCGTTTACCAGGCTGCTTCCTCCTCTGACGGGGGCCCAGCACACGCCCCAGGAGACTTGGCAGCCGCCCCCAGGGCTCTAGCCTCTGGAACTCGTCCCCTTGGAAGGGGCCTGGCCCAGGTGCCAGGTTCGGCTGGTCGGCCAGCCTCCTTTGGAGAAAGCAGGCAAGCCGAGCCAGGCTTGCAGTGGCCCTGGCGTGACACCTGCCACCTCAGGCAGAGGGCCTCCCGCGTGCCCTCCATGGCGGGTTTCTCCCCGGAGCCGTGGCCTGGGCACTAGGAAGGCCGGGCCTCCCCGACTCCCGGGAGGAGGGGCTAGCCCACTTGCGCCCTGGCCCCCAAACCCTCTGGTGCCCTCTGCCTGTCTCGGCACTTCTGACTCCACAGAGCCTTTCCTACATCTGGGCTGCCTGCCGTGGTAAAGTGCAGGCGTGGGGTGAGGCCATGGCTTTGTCTTTCCAGGAAAAAATGAGCCCCTGGCCGAAGCAGCAGGCCCAGGCAGAGCCTTGAGCTTGAAGCCCAGTAGGTCTGTGGCCCTCAGGGCCAGAGCCATGCTTTCAAGGCAGGGAAGCGGCCTGCAAGCTGAGTGGGAGTGGGGGAGGGGAGGGAGACAGCTGAAGCCGAGTCCAGAAGGGCGGCGATGGAAGAGCTGCAGCTGGGTCAGAGCCTGGAGGGAGGGCGGGGCCTTCACTGAGGACCCCCCCGCCCCCCGAGGCCAGCCCTAGGCCCAGGGGGTCGCGCATGTGCCCTTGGCCTGTGCGGTGTGTGGGGGGTTGAACCCAAGCCCGCAGGGCTCCCGGAGCGGCCAGAGAAAGAAGGGCCCATGGAGAGGTAGGCGAGGTGGGCAGGGGGCGCCACCTTACTCTCCTCAGCTCCCTGAGGGAGAGAGAGAGAGACAGAGACAGAGAGAGAGATCCCTGACCTCTGAGTCTCTGCCTCCACCGCTGGCTGGTGCCAACTCACGCGCCATCCCACTTCCAGCCATCACCCCCATGCCTGCCCCGGGGCCAGCCCCACCACAGAGAGGCCGGTTGGTTCCTGCTCACCTCTGTGCCGTCCCTTCCCGACCTGACCCCAGTGCAGGGGATAAGCTTCAGACAAGTCTTTCCATGTCCCTCTGCATGACAATAGACTTCCTCCCCTCTCCCATTCCACAGGCCCACCCACCCGGGACATCCACCTTTGTCATTAGCTCAGGAGAGGATGCAAGATGAGAATCTCTGCTATTGTGTGGGGAGACTCAGTTTCCCGGGTTTCCCCCATGGACACATGTTCTTCAGCTGGGTCTGATTTTCTCCAGACAAGCTGTCTTGGGAAGGATTTCGCCAGCCCTAAGAACCTGAAGGGAAAGGGCGGAGGGGGGTTCTCTCTCTGCCCCCGACAGCCCCGAGCTGGGTCGGTCCCTCAGACCTTTCCAGGGGCAGCCCATCCCCCGGCGCCCTTCCCCGGGGCATCCAAGTGCAGGCTCAGCGCCAGCCCCAACCCGCTCGCCACTGCCCGACCATCGTCCTCCCTCGTGGGGCCTGGGCAGGACAGGGACCCGAGTGTGGGAGGCCTCCAGATCTCAGGCCTGGCACACCGTTTACCAGGCTGCTTCCTCCTCTGACGGGGGCCCAGCACACGCCCCAGGAGACTTGGCAGCCGCCCCCAGGGCTCTAGCCTCTGGAACTCGTCCCCTTGGAAGGGGCCTGGCCCAGGTGCCAGGTTCGGCTGGTCGGCCAGCCTCCTTTGGAGAAAGCAGGCAAGCCGAGCCAGGCTTGCAGTGGCCCTGGCGTGACACCTGCCACCTCAGGCAGAGGGCCTCCCGCGTGCCCTCCATGGCGGGTTTCTCCCCGGAGCCGTGGCCTGGGCACTAGGAAGGCCGGGCCTCCCCGACTCCCGGGAGGAGGGGCTAGCCCACTTGCGCCCTGGCCCCCAAACCCTCTGGTGCCATCTGCCTGTCTCGGCACTTCTGACTCCACAGAGCCTTTCCTACATCTGGGCTGCCTGCCGTGGCAAAGCGCAGGCGTGGGGTGAGGCCATGGCTTTGTCTTTCCAGGAAAAAATGAGCCCCTGGCCGAAGCAGCAGGCCCAGGCAGAGCCTTGAGCTTGAAGCCCAGTAGGTCTGTGGCCCTCAGGGCCAGAGCCATGCTTTCAAGGCAGGGAAGCGGCCTGCAAGCTGAGTGGGAGTGGGGGAGGGGAGGGAGACAGCTGAAGCCGAGTCCAGAAGGGCGGCGATGGAAGAGCTGCAGCTGGGTCAGAGCCTTGAGGGAGGGCGGGGCCTTCACTGAGGACCCCCCCGCCCCCCGAGGCCAGCCCTAGGCCCCGGCGGTCGCGCATGTGCCCTTGGCCTGTGCGGTGTGTGGGGGGTTGAACCCAAGCCCGCAGGGCTCCCGGAGCGGCCAGAGAAAGAAGGGCCCATGGAGAGGTAGGCGAGGTGGGCAGGGGGCGCCACCTTACTCTCCTCAGCTCCCTGAGGGAGAGAGAGAGAGACAGAGACAGAGAGAGAGATCCCTGACCTCTGAGTCTCTGCCTCCACCGCTGGCTGGTGCCAACTCACGCGCCATCCCACTTCCAGCCATCACCCCCACGCCTGCCCCGGGGCCAGCCCCACCACAGAGAGGCCGGTTGGTTCCTGCTCACCTCTGTGCCGTCCCTTCCCGACCTGACCCCAGTGCAGGGGATAAGCTTCAGACAAGTCTTTCCATGTCCCTCTGCATGACAATAGACTTCCTCCCCTCTCCCATTCCACAGGCCCACCCACCCGGGACATCCACCTTTGTCATTAGCTCAGGAGAGGATGCAAGATGAGAATCTCTGCTATTGTGTGGGGAGACTCAGTTTCCCGGGTTTCCCCCATGGACACATGTTCTTCAGCTGGGTCTGATTTTCTCCAGACAAGCTGTCTTGGGAAGGATTTGGCCAGCCCTAAGAACCTGAAGGGAAAGGGCGGAGGGGGGTTCTCTCTCTGCCCCCGACAGCCCCGAGCTGGGTCGGTCCCTCAGACCTGGCCAGGGGCAGCCCATCCCCCGGCGCCCTTCCCCGGGGCATCCAAGGGCAGGCTCGGCGCCAGCCCCACCCCGCTCGCCACTGCCCGACCATCGTCCTCCCTCGGGGGGCCTGGGCAGGACAGGGACCCGGCTGTGGGAGGCCTCCAGATCTCAGGCCTGGCACACCGTTTACCAGGCTGCTTCCTCCTCTGACGGGGGCCCAGCACACGCCCCAGGAGACTTGGCAGCCGCCCCCAGGGCTCTAGCCTCTGGAACTCGTCCCCTTGGAAGGGGCCTGGCCCAGGTGCCAGGTTCGGCTGGTCGGCCAGCCTCCTTTGGAGAAAGCAGGCAAGCCGAGCCAGGCTTGCAGTGGCCCTGGCGTGACACCTGCCACCTCAGGCAGAGGGCCTCCCGCGTGCCCTCCATGGCGGGTTTCTCCCCGGAGCCGTGGCCTGGGCACTAGGAAGGCCGGGCCTCCCCGACTCCCGGGAGGAGGGGCTAGCCCAGTTGCGCCCTGGCCCCCAAACCCTCTGGTGCCATCTGCCTGTCTCGGCACTTCTGACTCCACAGAGCCTTTCCTACATCTGGGCTGCCTGCCGTGGCAAAGTGCAGGCGTGGGGTGAGGCCATGGCTTTGTCTTTCCAGGAAAAAATGAGCCCCTGGCCGAAGCAGCAGGCCCAGGCAGAGCCTTGAGCTTGAAGCCCAGTAGGTCTGTGGCCCTCAGGGCCAGAGCCATGCTTTCAAGGCAGGGAAGCGGCCTGCAAGCTGAGTGGGAGTGGGGGAGGGGAGGGAGACAGCTGAAGCCGAGTCCAGAAGGGCGGCGATGGAAGAGCTGCAGCTGGGTCAGAGCCTGGAGGGAGGGCGGGGCCTTCACTGAGGACCCCCCCGCCCCCCGAGGCCAGCCCTAGGCCCCGGCGGTCGCGCATGCGCCCTTGGCCTGTGCGGTGTGTGGGGGGTTGAACCCAAGCCCGCAGGGCTCCCGGAGCGGCCAGAGAAAGAAGGGCCCATGGAGAGGTAGGCGAGGTGGGCAGGGGGCGCCACCTTACTCTCCTCAGCTCCCTGAGGGAGAGAGAGAGAGACAGAGAGAGAGATCCCTGACCTCTGAGTCTCTGCCTCCACCGCTGGCTGGTGCCAACTCACGCGCCATCCCACTTCCAGCCATCACCCCCACGCCTGCCCCGGGGCCAGCCCCACCACAGACAGGCCGGTTGGTTCCTGCTCACCTCTGTGCCGTCCCTTCCCGACCTGACCCCAGTGCAGGGGATAAGCTTCAGACAAGTCTTTCCATGTCCCTCTGCATGACAATAGACTTCCTCCCCTCTCCCATTCCACAGGCCCACCCACCCGGGACATCCACCTTTGTCATTAGCTCAGGAGAGGATGCAAGATGAGAATCTCTGCTATTGTGTGGGGAGACTCAGTTTCCCGGGTTTCCCCCATGGACACATGTTCTTCAGCTGGGTCTGATTTTCTCCAGACAAGCTGTCTTGGGAAGGATTTGGCCAGCCCTAAGAACCTGAAGGGAAAGGGCGGAGGGGGGTTCTCTCTCTGCCCCCGACAGCCCCGAGCTGGGTCGGTCCCTCAGACCTGGCCAGGGGCAGCCCATCCCCCGGCGCCCTTCCCCGGGGCATCCAAGGGCAGGCTCGGCGCCAGCCCCACCCCGCTCGCCACTGCCCGACCATCGTCCTCCCTCGGGGGGCCTGGGCAGGACAGGGACCCGGCTGTGGGAGGCCTCCAGATCTCAGGCCTGGCACACCGTTTACCAGGCTGCTTCCTCCTCTGACGGGGGCCCAGCACACGCCCCAGGAGACTTGGCAGCCGCCCCCAGGGCTCTAGCCTCTGGAACTCGTCCCCTTGGAAGGGGCCTGGCCCAGGTGCCAGGTTCGGCTGGTCGGCCAGCCTCCTTTGGAGAAAGCAGGCAAGCCGAGCCAGGCTTGCAGTGGCCCTGGCGTGACACCTGCCACCTCAGGCAGAGGGCCTCCCGCGTGCCCTCCATGGCGGGTTTCTCCCCGGAGCCGTGGCCTGGGCACTAGGAAGGCCGGGCCTCCCCGACTCCCGGGAGGAGGGGCTAGCCCACTTGCGCCCTGGCCCCCAAACCCTCTGGTGCCCTCTGCCTGTCTCGGCACTTCTGACTCCACAGAGCCTTTCCTACATCTGGGCTGCCTGCCGTGGTAAAGTGCAGGCGTGGGGTGAGGCCATGGCTTTGTCTTTCCAGGAAAAAATGAGCCCCTGGCCGAAGCAGCAGGCCCAGGCAGAGCCTTGAGCTTGAAGCCCAGTAGGTCTGTGGCCCTCAGGGCCAGAGCCATGCTTTCAAGGCAGGGAAGCGGCCTGCAAGCTGAGTGGGAGTGGGGGAGGGGAGGGAGACAGCTGAAGCCGAGTCCAGAAGGGCGGCGATGGAAGAGCTGCAGCTGGGTCAGAGCCTGGAGGGAGGGCGGGGCCTTCACTGAGGACCCCCCCGCCCCCCGAGGCCAGCCCTAGGCCCAGGGGGTCGCGCATGTGCCCTTGGCCTGTGCGGTGTGTGGGGGGTTGAACCCAAGCCCGCAGGGCTCCCGGAGCGGCCAGAGAAAGAAGGGCCCATGGAGAGGTAGGCGAGGTGGGCAGGGGGCGCCACCTTACTCTCCTCAGCTCCCTGAGGGAGAGAGAGAGAGACAGAGACAGAGAGAGAGATCCCTGACCTCTGAGTCTCTGCCTCCACCGCTGGCTGGTGCCAACTCACGCGCCATCCCACTTCCAGCCATCACCCCCATGCCTGCCCCGGGGCCAGCCCCACCACAGAGAGGCCGGTTGGTTCCTGCTCACCTCTGTGCCGTCCCTTCCCGACCTGACCCCAGTGCAGGGGATAAGCTTCAGACAAGTCTTTCCATGTCCCTCTGCATGACAATAGACTTCCTCCCCTCTCCCATTCCACAGGCCCACCCACCCGGGACATCCACCTTTGTCATTAGCTCAGGAGAGGATGCAAGATGAGAATCTCTGCTATTGTGTGGGGAGACTCAGTTTCCCGGGTTTCCCCCATGGACACATGTTCTTCAGCTGGGTCTGATTTTCTCCAGACAAGCTGTCTTGGGAAGGATTTCGCCAGCCCTAAGAACCTGAAGGGAAAGGGCGGAGGGGGGTTCTCTCTCTGCCCCCGACAGCCCCGAGCTGGGTCGGTCCCTCAGACCTTTCCAGGGGCAGCCCATCCCCCGGCGCCCTTCCCCGGGGCATCCAAGTGCAGGCTCAGCGCCAGCCCCAACCCGCTCGCCACTGCCCGACCATCGTCCTCCCTCGTGGGGCCTGGGCAGGACAGGGACCCGAGTGTGGGAGGCCTCCAGATCTCAGGCCTGGCACACCGTTTACCAGGCTGCTTCCTCCTCTGACGGGGGCCCAGCACACGCCCCAGGAGACTTGGCAGCCGCCCCCAGGGCTCTAGCCTCTGGAACTCGTCCCCTTGGAAGGGGCCTGGCCCAGGTGCCAGGTTCGGCTGGTCGGCCAGCCTCCTTTGGAGAAAGCAGGCAAGCCGAGCCAGGCTTGCAGTGGCCCTGGCGTGACACCTGCCACCTCAGGCAGAGGGCCTCCCGCGTGCCCTCCATGGCGGGTTTCTCCCCGGAGCCGTGGCCTGGGCACTAGGAAGGCCGGGCCTCCCCGACTCCCGGGAGGAGGGGCTAGCCCACTTGCGCCCTGGCCCCCAAACCCTCTGGTGCCATCTGCCTGTCTCGGCACTTCTGACTCCACAGAGCCTTTCCTACATCTGGGCTGCCTGCCGTGGCAAAGCGCAGGCGTGGGGTGAGGCCATGGCTTTGTCTTTCCAGGAAAAAATGAGCCCCTGGCCGAAGCAGCAGGCCCAGGCAGAGCCTTGAGCTTGAAGCCCAGTAGGTCTGTGGCCCTCAGGGCCAGAGCCATGCTTTCAAGGCAGGGAAGCGGCC
Organism: Diceros bicornis minor; assembly: GCF_020826845.1. Taxonomy (NCBI): domain Eukaryota; kingdom Metazoa; phylum Chordata; class Mammalia; order Perissodactyla; family Rhinocerotidae; genus Diceros; species Diceros bicornis. The sequence continues at coordinate 49,634 of NW_026691378.1, read as the reverse complement.
TGCAAGCTGAGTGGGAGTGGGGGAGGGGAGGGAGACAGCTGAAGCCGAGTCCAGAAGGGCGGCGATGGAAGAGCTGCAGCTGGGTCAGAGCCTTGAGGGAGGGCGGGGCCTTCACTGAGGACCCCCCCGCCCCCCGAGGCCAGCCCTAGGCCCCGGCGGTCGCGCATGTGCCCTTGGCCTGTGCGGTGTGTGGGGGGTTGAACCCAAGCCCGCAGGGCTCCCGGAGCGGCCAGAGAAAGAAGGGCCCATGGAGAGGTAGGCGAGGTGGGCAGGGGGCGCCACCTTACTCTCCTCAGCTCCCTGAGGGAGAGAGAGAGAGACAGAGACAGAGAGAGAGATCCCTGACCTCTGAGTCTCTGCCTCCACCGCTGGCTGGTGCCAACTCACGCGCCATCCCACTTCCAGCCATCACCCCCACGCCTGCCCCGGGGCCAGCCCCACCACAGAGAGGCCGGTTGGTTCCTGCTCACCTCTGTGCCGTCCCTTCCCGACCTGACCCCAGTGCAGGGGATAAGCTTCAGACAAGTCTTTCCATGTCCCTCTGCATGACAATAGACTTCCTCCCCTCTCCCATTCCACAGGCCCACCCACCCGGGACATCCACCTTTGTCATTAGCTCAGGAGAGGATGCAAGATGAGAATCTCTGCTATTGTGTGGGGAGACTCAGTTTCCCGGGTTTCCCCCATGGACACATGTTCTTCAGCTGGGTCTGATTTTCTCCAGACAAGCTGTCTTGGGAAGGATTTGGCCAGCCCTAAGAACCTGAAGGGAAAGGGCGGAGGGGGGTTCTCTCTCTGCCCCCGACAGCCCCGAGCTGGGTCGGTCCCTCAGACCTGGCCAGGGGCAGCCCATCCCCCGGCGCCCTTCCCCGGGGCATCCAAGGGCAGGCTCGGCGCCAGCCCCACCCCGCTCGCCACTGCCCGACCATCGTCCTCCCTCGGGGGGCCTGGGCAGGACAGGGACCCGGCTGTGGGAGGCCTCCAGATCTCAGGCCTGGCACACCGTTTACCAGGCTGCTTCCTCCTCTGACGGGGGCCCAGCACACGCCCCAGGAGACTTGGCAGCCGCCCCCAGGGCTCTAGCCTCTGGAACTCGTCCCCTTGGAAGGGGCCTGGCCCAGGTGCCAGGTTCGGCTGGTCGGCCAGCCTCCTTTGGAGAAAGCAGGCAAGCCGAGCCAGGCTTGCAGTGGCCCTGGCGTGACACCTGCCACCTCAGGCAGAGGGCCTCCCGCGTGCCCTCCATGGCGGGTTTCTCCCCGGAGCCGTGGCCTGGGCACTAGGAAGGCCGGGCCTCCCCGACTCCCGGGAGGAGGGGCTAGCCCACTTGCGCCCTGGCCCCCAAACCCTCTGGTGCCATCTGCCTGTCTCGGCACTTCTGACTCCACAGAGCCTTTCCTACATCTGGGCTGCCTGCCGTGGCAAAGTGCAGGCGTGGGGTGAGGCCATGGCTTTGTCTTTCCAGGAAAAAATGAGCCCCTGGCCGAAGCAGCAGGCCCAGGCAGAGCCTTGAGCTTGAAGCCCAGTAGGTCTGTGGCCCTCAGGGCCAGAGCCATGCTTTCAAGGCAGGGAAGCGGCCTGCAAGCTGAGTGGGAGTGGGGGAGGGGAGGGAGACAGCTGAAGCCGAGTCCAGAAGGGCGGCGATGGAAGAGCTGCAGCTGGGTCAGAGCCTGGAGGGAGGGCGGGGCCTTCACTGAGGACCCCCCCGCCCCCCGAGGCCAGCCCTAGGCCCCGGCGGTCGCGCATGCGCCCTTGGCCTGTGCGGTGTGTGGGGGGTTGAACCCAAGCCCGCAGGGCTCCCGGAGCGGCCAGAGAAAGAAGGGCCCATGGAGAGGTAGGCGAGGTGGGCAGGGGGCGCCACCTTACTCTCCTCAGCTCCCTGAGGGAGAGAGAGAGAGACAGAGAGAGAGATCCCTGACCTCTGAGTCTCTGCCTCCACCGCTGGCTGGTGCCAACTCACGCGCCATCCCACTTCCAGCCATCACCCCCACGCCTGCCCCGGGGCCAGCCCCACCACAGACAGGCCGGTTGGTTCCTGCTCACCTCTGTGCCGTCCCTTCCCGACCTGACCCCAGTGCAGGGGATAAGCTTCAGACAAGTCTTTCCATGTCCCTCTGCATGACAATAGACTTCCTCCCCTCTCCCATTCCACAGGCCCACCCACCCGGGACATCCACCTTTGTCATTAGCTCAGGAGAGGATGCAAGATGAGAATCTCTGCTATTGTGTGGGGAGACTCAGTTTCCCGGGTTTCCCCCATGGACACATGTTCTTCAGCTGGGTCTGATTTTCTCCAGACAAGCTGTCTTGGGAAGGATTTGGCCAGCCCTAAGAACCTGAAGGGAAAGGGCGGAGGGGGGTTCTCTCTCTGCCCCCGACAGCCCCGAGCTGGGTCGGTCCCTCAGACCTGGCCAGGGGCAGCCCATCCCCCGGCGCCCTTCCCCGGGGCATCCAAGGGCAGGCTCGGCGCCAGCCCCACCCCGCTCGCCACTGCCCGACCATCGTCCTCCCTCGGGGGGCCTGGGCAGGACAGGGACCCGGCTGTGGGAGGCCTCCAGATCTCAGGCCTGGCACACCGTTTACCAGGCTGCTTCCTCCTCTGACGGGGGCCCAGCACACGCCCCAGGAGACTTGGCAGCCGCCCCCAGGGCTCTAGCCTCTGGAACTCGTCCCCTTGGAAGGGGCCTGGCCCAGGTGCCAGGTTCGGCTGGTCGGCCAGCCTCCTTTGGAGAAAGCAGGCAAGCCGAGCCAGGCTTGCAGTGGCCCTGGCGTGACACCTGCCACCTCAGGCAGAGGGCCTCCCGCGTGCCCTCCATGGCGGGTTTCTCCCCGGAGCCGTGGCCTGGGCACTAGGAAGGCCGGGCCTCCCCGACTCCCGGGAGGAGGGGCTAGCCCACTTGCGCCCTGGCCCCCAAACCCTCTGGTGCCCTCTGCCTGTCTCGGCACTTCTGACTCCACAGAGCCTTTCCTACATCTGGGCTGCCTGCCGTGGTAAAGTGCAGGCGTGGGGTGAGGCCATGGCTTTGTCTTTCCAGGAAAAAATGAGCCCCTGGCCGAAGCAGCAGGCCCAGGCAGAGCCTTGAGCTTGAAGCCCAGTAGGTCTGTGGCCCTCAGGGCCAGAGCCATGCTTTCAAGGCAGGGAAGCGGCCTGCAAGCTGAGTGGGAGTGGGGGAGGGGAGGGAGACAGCTGAAGCCGAGTCCAGAAGGGCGGCGATGGAAGAGCTGCAGCTGGGTCAGAGCCTGGAGGGAGGGCGGGGCCTTCACTGAGGACCCCCCCGCCCCCCGAGGCCAGCCCTAGGCCCAGGGGGTCGCGCATGTGCCCTTGGCCTGTGCGGTGTGTGGGGGGTTGAACCCAAGCCCGCAGGGCTCCCGGAGCGGCCAGAGAAAGAAGGGCCCATGGAGAGGTAGGCGAGGTGGGCAGGGGGCGCCACCTTACTCTCCTCAGCTCCCTGAGGGAGAGAGAGAGAGACAGAGACAGAGAGAGAGATCCCTGACCTCTGAGTCTCTGCCTCCACCGCTGGCTGGTGCCAACTCACGCGCCATCCCACTTCCAGCCATCACCCCCATGCCTGCCCCGGGGCCAGCCCCACCACAGAGAGGCCGGTTGGTTCCTGCTCACCTCTGTGCCGTCCCTTCCCGACCTGACCCCAGTGCAGGGGATAAGCTTCAGACAAGTCTTTCCATGTCCCTCTGCATGACAATAGACTTCCTCCCCTCTCCCATTCCACAGGCCCACCCACCCGGGACATCCACCTTTGTCATTAGCTCAGGAGAGGATGCAAGATGAGAATCTCTGCTATTGTGTGGGGAGACTCAGTTTCCCGGGTTTCCCCCATGGACACATGTTCTTCAGCTGGGTCTGATTTTCTCCAGACAAGCTGTCTTGGGAAGGATTTCGCCAGCCCTAAGAACCTGAAGGGAAAGGGCGGAGGGGGGTTCTCTCTCTGCCCCCGACAGCCCCGAGCTGGGTCGGTCCCTCAGACCTTTCCAGGGGCAGCCCATCCCCCGGCGCCCTTCCCCGGGGCATCCAAGTGCAGGCTCAGCGCCAGCCCCAACCCGCTCGCCACTGCCCGACCATCGTCCTCCCTCGTGGGGCCTGGGCAGGACAGGGACCCGAGTGTGGGAGGCCTCCAGATCTCAGGCCTGGCACACCGTTTACCACGCTGCTTCCTCCTCTGACGGGGGCCCAGCACACGCCCCAGGAGACTTGGCAGCCGCCCCCAGGGCTCTAGCCTCTGGAACTCGTCCCCTTGGAAGGGGCCTGGCCCAGGTGCCAGGTTCGGCTGGTCGGCCAGCCTCCTTTGGAGAAAGCAGGCAAGCCGAGCCAGGCTTGCAGTGGCCCTGGCGTGACACCTGCCACCTCAGGCAGAGGGCCTCCCGCGTGCCCTCCATGGCGGGTTTCTCCCCGGAGCCGTGGCCTGGGCACTAGGAAGGCCGGGCCTCCCCGACTCCCGGGAGGAGGGGCTAGCCCACTTGCGCCCTGGCCCCCAAACCCTCTGGTGCCATCTGCCTGTCTCGGCACTTCTGACTCCACAGAGCCTTTCCTACATCTGGGCTGCCTGCCGTGGCAAAGCGCAGGCGTGGGGTGAGGCCATGGCTTTGTCTTTCCAGGAAAAAATGAGCCCCTGGCCGAAGCAGCAGGCCCAGGCAGAGCCTTGAGCTTGAAGCCCAGTAGGTCTGTGGCCCTCAGGGCCAGAGCCATGCTTTCAAGGCAGGGAAGCGGCCTGCAAGCTGAGTGGGAGTGGGGGAGGGGAGGGAGACAGCTGAAGCCGAGTCCAGAAGGGCGGCGATGGAAGAGCTGCAGCTGGGTCAGAGCCTTGAGGGAGGGCGGGGCCTTCACTGAGGACCCCCCCGCCCCCCGAGGCCAGCCCTAGGCCCCGGCGGTCGCGCATGTGCCCTTGGCCTGTGCGGTGTGTGGGGGGTTGAACCCAAGCCCGCAGGGCTCCCGGAGCGGCCAGAGAAAGAAGGGCCCATGGAGAGGTAGGCGAGGTGGGCAGGGGGCGCCACCTTACTCTCCTCAGCTCCCTGAGGGAGAGAGAGAGAGACAGAGACAGAGAGAGAGATCCCTGACCTCTGAGTCTCTGCCTCCACCGCTGGCTGGTGCCAACTCACGCGCCATCCCACTTCCAGCCATCACCCCCACGCCTGCCCCGGGGCCAGCCCCACCACAGAGAGGCCGGTTGGTTCCTGCTCACCTCTGTGCCGTCCCTTCCCGACCTGACCCCAGTGCAGGGGATAAGCTTCAGACAAGTCTTTCCATGTCCCTCTGCATGACAATAGACTTCCTCCCCTCTCCCATTCCACAGGCCCACCCACCCGGGACATCCACCTTTGTCATTAGCTCAGGAGAGGATGCAAGATGAGAATCTCTGCTATTGTGTGGGGAGACTCAGTTTCCCGGGTTTCCCCCATGGACACATGTTCTTCAGCTGGGTCTGATTTTCTCCAGACAAGCTGTCTTGGGAAGGATTTGGCCAGCCCTAAGAACCTGAAGGGAAAGGGCGGAGGGGGGTTCTCTCTCTGCCCCCGACAGCCCCGAGCTGGGTCGGTCCCTCAGACCTGGCCAGGGGCAGCCCATCCCCCGGCGCCCTTCCCCGGGGCATCCAAGGGCAGGCTCGGCGCCAGCCCCACCCCGCTCGCCACTGCCCGACCATCGTCCTCCCTCGGGGGGCCTGGGCAGGACAGGGACCCGGCTGTGGGAGGCCTCCAGATCTCAGGCCTGGCACACCGTTTACCAGGCTGCTTCCTCCTCTGACGGGGGCCCAGCACACGCCCCAGGAGACTTGGCAGCCGCCCCCAGGGCTCTAGCCTCTGGAACTCGTCCCCTTGGAAGGGGCCTGGCCCAGGTGCCAGGTTCGGCTGGTCGGCCAGCCTCCTTTGGAGAAAGCAGGCAAGCCGAGCCAGGCTTGCAGTGGCCCTGGCGTGACACCTGCCACCTCAGGCAGAGGGCCTCCCGCGTGCCCTCCATGGCGGGTTTCTCCCCGGAGCCGTGGCCTGGGCACTAGGAAGGCCGGGCCTCCCCGACTCCCGGGAGGAGGGGCTAGCCCACTTGCGCCCTCGCCCCCAAACCCTCTGGTGCCATCTGCCTGTCTCGGCACTTCTGACTCCACAGAGCCTTTCCTACATCTGGGCTGCCTGCCGTGGCAAAGTGCAGGCGTGGGGTGAGGCCATGGCTTTGTCTTTCCAGGAAAAAATGAGCCCCTGGCCGAAGCAGCAGGCCCAGGCAGAGCCTTGAGCTTGAAGCCCAGTAGGTCTGTGGCCCTCAGGGCCAGAGCCATGCTTTCAAGGCAGGGAAGCGGCCTGCAAGCTGAGTGGGAGTGGGGGAGGGGAGGGAGACAGCTGAAGCCGAGTCCAGAAGGGCGGCGATGGAAGAGCTGCAGCTGGGTCAGAGCCTGGAGGGAGGGCGGGGCCTTCACTGAGGACCCCCCCGCCCCCCGAGGCCAGCCCTAGGCCCCGGCGGTCGCGCATGCGCCCTTGGCCTGTGCGGTGTGTGGGGGGTTGAACCCAAGCCCGCAGGGCTCCCGGAGCGGCCAGAGAAAGAAGGGCCCATGGAGAGGTAGGCGAGGTGGGCAGGGGGCGCCACCTTACTCTCCTCAGCTCCCTGAGGGAGAGAGAGACAGAGACAGAGAGAGAGATCCCTGACCTCTGAGTCTCTGCCTCCACCGCTGGCTGGTGCCAACTCACGCGCCATCCCACTTCCAGCCATCACCCCCACGCCTGCCCCGGGGCCAGCCCCACCACAGAGAGGCCGGTTGGTTCCTGCTCACCTCTGTGCCGTCCCTTCCCGACCTGACCCCAGTGCAGGGGATAAGCTTCAGACAAGTCTTTCCATGTCCCTCTGCATGACAATAGACTTCCTCCCCTCTCCCATTCCACAGGCCCACCCACCCGGGACATCCACCTTTGTCATTAGCTCAGGAGAGGATGCAAGATGAGAATCTCTGCTATTGTGTGGGGAGACTCAGTTTCCCGGGTTTCCCCCATGGACACATGTTCTTCAGCTGGGTCTGATTTTCTCCAGACAAGCTGTCTTGGGAAGGATTTGGCCAGCCCTAAGAACCTGAAGGGAAAGGGCGGAGGGGGGTTCTCTCTCTGCCCCCGACAGCCCCGAGCTGGGTCGGTCCCTCAGACCTGGCCAGGGGCAGCCCATCCCCCGGCGCCCTTCCCCGGGGCATCCAAGGGCAGGCTCGGCGCCAGCCCCACCCCGCTCGCCACTGCCCGACCATCGTCCTCCCTCGGGGGGCCTGGGCAGGACAGGGACCCGGCTGTGGGAGGCCTCCAGATCTCAGGCCTGGCACACCGTTTACCAGGCTGCTTCCTCCTCTGACGGGGGCCCAGCACACGCCCCAGGAGACTTGGCAGCCACCCCCAGGGCTCTAGCCTCTGGAACTCGTCCCCTTGGAAGGGGCCTGGCCCAGGTGCCAGGTTCGGCTGGTCGGCCAGCCTCCTTTGGAGAAAGCAGGCAAGCCGAGCCAGGCTTGCAGTGGCCCTGGCGTGACACCTGCCACCTCAGGCAGAGGGCCTCCCGCGTGCCCTCCATGGCGGGTTTCTCCCCGGAGCCGTGGCCTGGGCACTAGGAAGGCCGGGCCTCCCCGACTCCCGGGAGGAGGGGCTAGCCCAGTTGCGCCCTGGCCCCCAAACCCTCTGGTGCCATCTGCCTGTCTCGGCACTTCTGACTCCACAGAGCCTTTCCTACATCTGGGCTGCCTGCCGTGGCAAAGTGCAGGCGTGGGGTGAGGCCATGGCTTTGTCTTTCCAGGAAAAAATGAGCCCCTGGCCGAAGCAGCAGGCCCAGGCAGAGCCTTGAGCTTGAAGCCCAGTAGGTCTGTGGCCCTCAGGGCCAGAGCCATGCTTTCAAGGCAGGGAAGCGGCCTGCAAGCTGAGTGGGAGTGGGGGAGGGGAGGGAGACAGCTGAAGCCGAGTCCAGAAGGGCGGCGATGGAAGAGCTGCAGCTGGGTCAGAGCCTGGAGGGAGGGCGGGGCCTTCACTGAGGACCCCCCCGCCCCCCGAGGCCAGCCCTAGGCCCCGGCGGTCGCGCATGCGCCCTTGGCCTGTGCGGTGTGTGGGGGGTTGAACCCAAGCCCGCAGGGCTCCCGGAACGGCCAGAGAAAGAAGGGCCCATGGAGAGGTAGGCGAGGTGGGCAGGGGGCGCCACCTTACTCTCCTCAGCTCCCTGAGGGAGAGAGAGACAGAGACAGAGAGAGAGATCCCTGACCTCTGAGTCTCTGCCTCCACCGCTGGCTGGTGCCAACTCACGCGCCATCCCACTTCCAGCCATCACCCCCACGCCTGCCCCGGGGCCAGCCCCACCACAGAGAGGCCGGTTGGTTCCTGCTCACCTCTGTGCCGTCCCTTCCGACCTGACCCCAGTGCAGGGGATAAGCTTCAGACAAGTCTTTCCATGTCCCTCTGCATGACAATAGACTTCCTCCCCTCTCCCATTCCACAGGCCCACCCGGGACATCCACCTTTGTCATTAGCTCAGGAGAGGATGCAAGATGAGAATCTCTGCTATTGTGTGGGGAGACTCAGTTTCCCGGGTTTCCCCCATGGACACATGTTCTTCAGCTGGGTCTGATTTTCTCCAGACAAGCTGTCTTGGGAAGGATTTGGCCAGCCCTAAGAACCTGAAGGGAAAGGGCGGAGGGGGGTTCTCTCTCTGCCCCCGACAGCCCCGAGCTGGGTCGGTCCCTCAGACCCGGCCAGGGGCAGCCCATCCCCCGGCGCCCTACCCCGGGGCATCCAAGGGCAGGCTCGGCGCCAGCCCCACCCCGCTCGCCACTGCCCGACCATCGTCCTCCCTCGGGGGGCCTGGGCAGGACAGGGACCCGGCTGTGGGAGGCCTCCAGATCTCAGGCCTGGCACACCGTTTACCAGGCTGCTTCCTCCTCTGACGGGGGCCCAGCACACGCCCCAGGAGACTTGGCAGCCGCCCCCAGGGCTCTAGCCTCTGGAAATCGTCCCCTTGGAAGGGGCCTGGCCCAGGTGCCAGGTTCGGCTGGTCGGCCAGCCTCCTTTGGAGAAAGCAGGCAAGCCGAGCCAGGCTTGCAGTGGCCCTGGCGTGACACCTGCCACCTCAGGCAGAGGGCCTCCCGCGTGCCCTCCATGGCGGGTTTCTCCCCGGAGCCGTGGCCTGGGCACTAGGAAGGCCGGGCCTCCCCGACTCCCGGGAGGAGGGGCTAGCCCACTTGCGCCCTGGCCCCCAAACCCTCTGGTGCCATCTGCCTGTCTCGGCACTTCTGACTCCACAGAGCCTTTCCTACATCTGGGCTGCCTGCCGTGGCAAAGTGCAGGCGTGGGGTGAGGCCATGGCTTTGTCTTTCCAGGAAAAAATGAGCCCCTGGCCGAAGCAGCAGGCCCAGGCAGAGCCTTGAGCTTGAAGCCCAGTAGGTCTGTGGCCCTCAGGGCCAGAGCCATGCTTTCAAGGCAGGGAAGCGGCCTGCAAGCTGAGTGGGAGTGGGGGAGGGGAGGGAGACAGCTGAAGCCGAGTCCAGAAGGGCGGCGATGGAAGAGCTGCAGCTGGGTCAGAGCCTGGAGGGAGGGCGGGGCCTTCACTGAGGACCCCCCCGCCCCCCGAGGCCAGCCCTAGGCCCCGGCGGTCGCGCATGCGCCCTTGGCCTGTGCGGTGTGTGGGGGGTTGAACCCAAGCCCGCAGGGCTCCCGGAGCGGCCAGAGAAAGAAGGGCCCATGGAGAGGTAGGCGAGGTGGGCAGGGGGCGCCACCTTACTCTGCTCAGCTCCCTGAGGGAGAGAGAGAGAGACAGAGACAGAGAGAGAGATCCCTGACCTCTGAGTCTCTGCCTCCACCGCTGGCTGGTGCCAACTCACGCGCCATCCCACTTCCAGCCATCACCCCCACGCCTGCCCCGGGGCCAGCCCCACCACAGAGAGGCCGGTTGGTTCCCGCTCACCTCTGTGCCGTCCCTTCCCGACCTGACCCCAGTGCAGGGGATAAGCTTCAGACAAGTCTTTCCATGTCCCTCTGCATGACAATAGACTTCCTCCCCTCTCCCATTCCACAGGCCCACCCGGGACATCCACCTTTGTCATTAGCTCAGGAGAGGATGCAAGATGAGAATCTCTGCTATTGTGTGGGGAGACTCAGTTTCCCGGGTTTCCCCCATGGACACATGTTCTTCAGCTGGGTCTGATTTTCTCCAGACAAGCTGTCTTGGGAAGGATTTGGCCAGCCCTAAGAACCTGAAGGGAAAGGGCGGAGGGGGGTTCTCTCTCTGCCCCCGACAGCCCCGAGCTGGGTCGGTCCCTCAGACCCGGCCAGGGGCAGCCCATCCCCCGGCGCCCTTCCCCGGGGCATCCAAGGGCAGGCTCGGTGCCAGCACCACCCCGCTCGCCACTGCCCGACCATCGTCCTCCCTCGGGGGGCCTGGGCAGGACAGGGACCCGGCTGTGGGAGGCCTCCAGATCTCAGGCCTGGCACACCGTTTACCAGGCTGCTTCCTCCTCTGACGGGGCCCAGCACACGCCCCAGGAGACTTGGCAGCCGCCCCCAGGGCTCTAGCCTCTGGAACTCGTCCCCTTGGAAGGGGCCTGGCCCAGGTGCCAGGTTCGGCTGGTCGGCCAGCCTCCTTTGGAGAAAGCAGGCAAGCCGAGCCAGGCTTGCAGTGGCCCTGACGTGACACCTGCCACCTCAGGCAGAGGGCCTCCCGCGTGCCCTCCATGGCGGGTTTCTCCCCGGAGCCATGGCCTGGGCACTAGGAAGGCCGGGCCTCCCCGACTCCCGGGAGGAGGGGCTAGCCCACTTGCGCCCTGGCCCCCAAACCCTCTGGTGCCATCTGCCTGTCTCGGCACTTCTGACTCCACAGAGCCTTTCCTACATCTGGGCTGCCTGCCGTGGCAAAGTGCAGGCGTGGGGTGAGGCCATGGCTTTGTCTTTCCAGGAAAAAATGAGCCCCTGGCCGAAGCAGCAGGCCCAGGCAGAGCCTTGAGCTTGAAGCCCAGTAGGTCTGTGGCCCTCAGGGCCAGAGCCATGCTTTCAAGGCAGGGAAGCGGCCTGCAAGCTGAGTGGGAGTGGGGGAGGGGAGGGAGACAGCTGAAGCCGAGTCCAGAAGGGCGGCGATGGAAGAGCTGCAGCTGGGTCAGAGCCTGGAGGGAGGGCGGGGCCTTCACTGAGGACCCCCCCGCCCCCCGAGGCCAGCCCTAGGCCCCGGCGGTCGCGCATGCGCCCTTGGCCTGTGCGGTGTGTGGGGGGTTGAACCCAAGCCCGCAGGGCTCCCGGAGCGGCCAGAGAAAGAAGGGCCCATGGAGAGGTAGGCGAGGTGGGCAGGGGGCGCCACCTTACTCTCCTCAGCTCCCTGAGAGAGAGAGAGAGACAGAGACAGAGAGAGAGATCCCTGACCTCTGAGTCTCTGCCTCCACCGCTGGCTGGTGCCAACTCACGCGCCATCCCACTTCCAGCCATCACCCCCACGCCTGCCCCGGGGCCAGCCCCACCACAGAGAGGCCGGTTGGTTCCTGCTCACCTCTGTGCCGTCCCTTCCCGACCTGACCCCAGTGCAGGGGATAAGCTTCAGACAAGTCTTTCCATGTCCCTCTGCATGACAATAGACTTCCTCCCCTCTCCCATTCCACAGGCCCACCCACCCGGGACATCCACCTTTGTCATTAGCTCAGGAGAGGATGCAAGATGAGAATCTCTGCTATTGTGTGGGGAGACTCAGTTTCCCGGGTTTCCCCCATGGACACATGTTCTTCAGCTGGGTCTGATTTTCTCCAGACAAGCTGTCTTGGGAAGGATTTGGCCAGCCCTAAGAACCTGAAGGGAAAGGGCGGAGGGGGGTTCTCTCTCTGCCCCCGACAGCCCCGAGCTGGGTCGGTCCCTCAGACCTGGCCAGGGGCAGCCCATCCCCCGGCGCCCTTCCCCGGGGCATCCAAGGGCAGGCTCGGCGCCAGCCCCACCCCGCTCGCCACTGCCCGACCATCGTCCTCCCTCGGGGGGCCTGGGCAGGACAGGGACCCGGCTGTGGGAGGCCTCCAGATCTCAGGCCTGGCACACCGTTTACCAGGCTGCTTCCTCCTCTGACGGGGGCCCAGCACACGCCCCAGGAGACTTGGCAGCCACCCCCAGGGCTCTAGCCTCTGGAACTCGTCCCCTTGGAAGGGGCCTGGCCCAGGTGCCAGGTTCGGCTGGTCGGCCAGCCTCCTTTGGAGAAAGCAGGCAAGCCGAGCCAGGCTTGCAGTGGCCCTGGCGTGACACCTGCCACCTCAGGCAGAGGGCCTCCCGCGTGCCCTCCATGGCGGGTTTTTCTCCCCGGAGCCGTGGCCTGGGCACTAGGAAGGCCGGGCCTCCCCGACTCCCGGGAGGAGGGGCTAGCCCACTTGCGCCCTCGCCCCCAAACCCTCTGGTGCCATCTGCCTGTCTCGGCACTTCTGACTCCACAGAGCCTTTCCTACATCTGGGCTGCCTGCCGTGGCAAAGTGCAGGCGTGGGGTGAGGCCATGGCTTTGTCTTTCCAGGAAAAAATGAGCCCCTGGCCGAAGCAGCAGGCCCAGGCAGAGCCTTGAGCTTGAAGCCCAGTAGGTCTGTGGCCCTCAGGGCCAGAGCCATGCTTTCAAGGCAGGGAAGCGGCCTGCAAGCTGAGTGGGAGTGGGGGAGGGGAGGGAGACAGCTGAAGCCGAGTCCAGAAGGGCGGCGATGGAAGAGCTGCAGCTGGGTCAGAGCCTGGAGGGAGGGCGGGGCCTTCACTGAGGACCCCCCCGCCCCCCGAGGCCAGCCCTAGGCCCCGGCGGTCGCGCATGCGCCCTTGGCCTGTGCGGTGTGTGGGGGGTTGAACCCAAGCCCGCAGGGCTCCCGGAGCGGCCAGAGAAAGAAGGGCCCATGGAGAGGTAGGCGAGGTGGGCAGGGGGCGCCACCTTACTCTCCTCAGCTCCCTGAGGGAGAGAGAGACAGAGACAAAGAGAGAGATCCCTGACCTCTGAGTCTCTGCCTCCACCGCTGGCTGGTGCCAACTCACGCGCCATCCCACTTCCAGCCATCACCCCCACGCCTGCCCCGGGGCCAGCCCCACCACAGAGAGGCCGGTTGGTTCCTGCTCACCTCTGTGCCGTCCCTTCCGACCTGACCCCAGTGCAGGGGATAAGCTTCAGACAAGTCTTTCCATGTCCCTCTGCATGACAATAGACTTCCTCCCCTCTCCCATTCCACAGGCCCACCCGGGACATCCACCTTTGTCATTAGCTCAGGAGAGGATGCAAGATGAGAATCTCTGCTATTGTGTGGGGAGACTCAGTTTCCCGTGTTTCCCCATGGACACATGTTCTTCAGCTGGGTCTGATTTTCTCCAGACAAGCTGTCTTGGGAAGGATTTGGCCAGCCCTAAGAACCTGAAGGGAAAGGGCGGAGGGGGGTTCTCTCTCTGCCCCCGACAGCCCCGAGCTGGGTCGGTCCCTCAGACCCGGCCAGGGGCAGCCCATCCCCCGGCGCCCTTCCCCGGGGCATCCAAGGGCAGGCTCGGCGCCAGCCCCACCCCGCTCGCCACTGCCCGACCATCGTCCTCCCTCGGGGGGCCTGGGCAGGACAGGGACCCGGCTGTGGGAGGCCTCCAGATCTCAGGCCTGGCACACCGTTTACCAGGCTGCTTCCTCCTCTGACGGGGGCCCAGCACACGCCCCAGGAGACTTGGCAGCCGCCCCCAGGGCTCTAGCCTCTGGAAATCGTCCCCTTGGAAGGGGCCTGGCCCAGGTGCCAGGTTCGGCTGGTCGGGCCAGCCTCCTTTGGAGAAAGCAGGCAAGCCGAGCCAGGCTTGCAGTGGCCCTGGCGTGACACCTGCCACCTCAGGCAGAGGGCCTCCCGCGTGCCCTCCCATGGCGGGTTTCTCCCCGGAGCCGTGGCCTGGGCACTAGGAAGGCCGGGCCTCCCCGACTCCCGGGAGGAGGGGCTAGCCCACTTGCGCCCTGGACCCCAAACCTCTGGTGCCATCTGCCTGTCTCGGCACTTCTGACTCCACAGAGCCTTTCCTACATCTGGGCTGCCTGCCGTGGCAAAGTGCAGGCGTGGGGTGAGGCCATGGCTTTGTCTTTCCAGGAAAAAATGAGCCCCTGGCCGAAGCAGCAGGCCCAGGCAGAGCCTTGAGCTTGAAGCCCAGTAGGTCTGTGGCCCTCAGGGCCAGAGCCATGCTTTCAAGGCAGGGAAGCGGCCTGCAAGCTGAGTGGGAGTGGGGGAGGGGAGGGAGACAGCTGAAGCCGAGTCCAGAAGGGCGGCGATGGAAGAGCTGCAGCTGGGTCAGAGCCTGGAGGGAGGGCGGGGCCTTCACTGAGGACCCCCCCGCCCCCCGAGGCCAGCCCTAGGCCCCGGCGGTCGCGCATGCGCCCTTGGCCTGTGCGGTGTGTGGGGGGTTGAACCCAAGCCCGCAGGGCTCCGGAGCGGCCAGAGAAAGAAGGGCCCATGGAGAGGTAGGCGAGGTGGGCAGGGGGCGCCACCTTATTCTGCTCAGCTCCCTGAGGGAGAGAGAGAGAGACAGAGACAGAGAGAGAGATCCCTGACCTCTGAGTCTCTGCCTCCACCGCTGGCTGGTGCCAACTCACGCGCCATCCCACTTCCAGCCATCACCCCCCACGCCTGCCCCGGGGCCAGCCCCACCACAGAGAGGCCGGTTGGTTCCCGCTCACCTCTGTGCCGTCCCTTCCCGACCTGACCCCAGTGCAGGGGATAAGCTTCAGACAAGTCTTTCCATGTCCCTCTGCATGACAATAGACTTCCTCCCCTCTCCCATTCCACAGGCCCACCCGGGACATCCACCTTTGTCATTAGCTCAGGAGAGGATGCAAGATGAGAATCTCTGCTATTGTGTGGGGAGACTCAGTTTCCCGGGTTTCCCCCATGGACACATGTTCTTCAGCTGGGTCTGATTTTCTCCAGACAAGCTGTCTTGGGAAGGATTTGGCCAGCCCTAAGAACCTGAAGGGAAAGGGCGGAGGGGGGTTCTCTCTCTGCCCCCGACAGCCCCGAGCTGGGTCGGTCCCTCAGACCCGGCCAGGGGCAGCCCATCCCCCGGCGCCCTTCCCCGGGGCATCCAAGGGCAGGCTCGGTGCCAGCACCACCCCGCTCGCCACTGCCCGACCATCGTCCTCCCTCGGGGGGCCTGGGCAGGACAGGGACCCGGCTGTGGGAGGCCTCCAGATCTCAGGCCTGGCACACCGTTTACCAGGCTGCTTCCTCCTCTGACGGGGCCCAGCACACGCCCCAGGAGACTTGGCAGCCGCCCCCAGGGCTCTAGCCTCTGGAACTCGTCCCCTTGGAAGGGGCCTGGCCCAGGTGCCAGGTTCGGCTGGTCGGCCAGCCTCCTTTGGAGAAAGCAGGCAAGCCGAGCCAGGCTTGCAGTGGCCCTGACGTGACACCTGCCACCTCAGGCAGAGGGCCTCCCGCGTGCCCTCCATGGCGGGTTTCTCCCCGGAGCCGTGGCCTGGGCACTAGGAAGGCCGGGCCTCCCCGACTCCCGGGAGGAGGGGCTAGCCCACTTGCGCCCTGGCCCCCAAACCCTCTGGTGCCATCTGCCTGTCTCGGCACTTCTGACTCCACAGAGCCTTTCCTACATCTGGGCTGCCTGCCGTGGCAAAGTGCAGGCGTGGGGTGAGGCCATGGCTTTGTCTTTCCAGGAAAAAATGAGCCCCTGGCCGAAGCAGCAGGCCCAGGCAGAGCCTTGAGCTTGAAGCCCAGTAGGTCTGTGGCCCTCAGGGCCAGAGCCATGCTTTCAAGGCAGGGAAGCGGCCTGCAAGCTGAGTGGGAGTGGGGGAGGGGAGGGAGACAGCTGAAGCCGAGTCCAGAAGGGCGGCGATGGAAGAGCTGCAGCTGGGTCAGAGCCTGGAGGGAGGGCGGGGCCTTCACTGAGGACCCCCGCCCCCCGAGGCCAGCCCTAGGCCCCGGCGGTCGCGCATGCGCCCTTGGCCTGTGCGGTGTGTGGGGGGTTGAACCCAAGCCCGCAGGGCTCCCGGAGCGGCCAGAGAAAGAAGGGCCCATGGAGAGGTAGGCGAGGTGGGCAGGGGGCGCCACCTTACTCTCCTCAGCTCCCTGAGGAAGAGAGACAGAGACAGAGACAGAGACAGAGATCCCTGACCTCTGAGTCTCTGCCTCCACCGCTGGCTGGTGCCAACTCACGCGCCATCCCACTTCCAGCCATCACCCCCACGCCTGCCCTGGGGCCAGCCCCACCACAGAGAGGCCGGTTGGTTCCTGCTCACCTCTGTGCCGTCCCTTCCGACCTGACCCCAGTGCAGGGGATAAGCTTCAGACAAGTCTTTCCATGTCCCTCTGCATGACAATAGACTTCCTCCCCTCTCCCATTCCACAGGCCCACCCGGGACATCCACCTTTGTCATTAGCTCAGGAGAGGATGCAAGATGAGAATCTCTGCTATTGTGTGGGGAGACTCACTTTCCCGGGTTTCCCCCATGGACACATGTTCTTCAGCTGGGTCTGATTTTCTCCAGACAAGCTGTCTTGGGAAGGATTTGGCCAGCCCTAAGAACCTGAAGGGAAAGGGCGGAGGGGGGTTCTCTCTCTGCCCCCGACAGCCCCGAGCTGGGTCGATCCCTCAGACCCGGCCAGGGGCAGCCCATCCCCCGGCGCCCTTCCCCGGGGCATCCAAGGGCAGGCTCGGCGCCAGCCCCACCCCGCTCGCCACTGCCCGACCATCGTCCTCCCTCGGGGGGCCTGGGCAGGACAGGGACCCGGCTGTGGGAGGCCTCCAGATCTCAGGCCTGGCACACCGTTTACCAGGCTGCTTCCTCCTCTGACGGGGGCCCAGCACACGCCCCAGGAGACTTGGCAGCCGCCCCCAGGGCTCTAGCCTCTGGAAATCGTCCCCTTGGAAGGGGCCTGGCCCCGGTGCCAGGTTCGGCTGGTCGGCCAGCCTCCTTTGGAGAAAGCAGGCAAGCCGAGCCAGGCTTGCAGTGGCCCTGGCGTGACACCTGCCACCTCAGGCAGAGGGCCTCCCGCGTGCCCTCCATGGCGGGTTTCTCCCCGGAGCCGTGGCCTGGGCACTAGGAAGGCCGGGCCTCCCCGACTCCCGGGAGGAGGGGCTAGCCCACTTGCGCCCTGGCCCCCAAACCCTCTGGTGCCATCTGCCTGTCTCGGCACTTCTGACTCCACAGAGCCTTTCCTACATCTGGGCTGCCTGCCGTGGCAAAGTGCAGGCGTGGGGTGAGGCCATGGCTTTGTCTTTCCAGGAAAAAATGAGCCCCTGGCCGAAGCAGCAGGCCCAGGCAGAGCCTTGAGCTTGAAGCCCAGTAGGTCTGTGGCCCTCAGGGCCAGAGCCATGCTTTCAAGGCAGGGAAGCGGCCTGCAAGCTGAGTGGGAGTGGGGGAGGGGAGGGAGACAGCTGAAGCCGAGTCCAGAAGGGCGGCGATGGAAGAGCTGCAGCTGGGTCAGAGCCTGGAGGGAGGGCGGGGCCTTCACTGAGGACCCCCCCCCCCGGAGGCCAGCCCTAGGCCCCGGCAGTCGCGCATGCGCCCTTGGCCTGTGCGGTGTGTGGGGGGTTGAACCCAAGCCCGCAGGGCTCCCGGAGCGGCCAGAGAAAGAAGGGCCCATGGAGAGGTAGGCGAGGTGGGCAGGGGGCGCCACCTTACTCTGCTCAGCTCCCTGAGGGAGAGAGAGAGAGACAGAGACAGAGAGAGAGATCCCTGACCTCTGAGTCTCTGCCTCCACCGCTGGCTGGTGCCAACTCACGCGCCATCCCACTTCCAGCCATCACCCCCACGCCTGCCCCGGGGCCAGCCCCACCACAGAGAGGCCGGTTGGTTCCCGCTCACCTCTGTGCCGTCCCTTCCCGACCTGACCCCAGTGCAGGGGATAAGCTTCAGACAAGTCTTTCCATGTCCCTCTGCATGACAATAGACTTCCTCCCCTCTCCCATTCCACAGGCCCACCCGGGACATCCACCTTTGTCATTAGCTCAGGAGAGGATGCAAGATGAGAATCTCTGCTATTGTGTGGGGAGACTCAGTTTCCCGGGTTTCCCCCATGGACACATGTTCTTCAGCTGGGTCTGATTTTCTCCAGACAAGCTGTCTTGGGAAGGATTTGGCCAGCCCTAAGAACCTGAAGGGAAAGGGCGGAGGGGGGTTCTCTCTCTGCCCCCGACAGCCCCGAGCTGGGTCGGTCCCTCAGACCCGGCCAGGGGCAGCCCATCCCCCGGCGCCCTTCCCCGGGGCATCCAAGGGCAGGCTCGGTGCCAGCACCACCCCGCTCGCCACTGCCCGACCATCGTCCTCCCTCGGGGGGCCTGGGCAGGACAGGGACCCGGCTGTGGGAGGCCTCCAGATCTCAGGCCTGGCACACCGTTTACCAGGCTGCTTCCTCCTCTGACGGGGCCCAGCACACGCCCCAGGAGACTTGGCAGCCGCCCCCAGGGCTCTAGCCTCTGGAACTCGTCCCCTTGGAAGGGGCCTGGCCCAGGTGCCAGGTTCGGCTGGTCGGCCAGCCTCCTTTGGAGAAAGCAGGCAAGCCGAGCCAGGCTTGCAGTGGCCCTGACGTGACACCTGCCACCTCAGGCAGAGGGCCTCCCGCGTGCCCTCCATGGCGGGTTTCTCCCCGGAGCCGTGGCCTGGGCACTAGGAAGGCCGGGCCTCCCCGACACCCGGGAGGAGGGGCTAGCCCACTTGCGCCCTGGCCCCCAAACCCTCTGGTGCCATCTGCCTGTCTCGGCACTTCTGACTCCACAGAGCCTTTCCTACATCTGGGCTGCCTGCCGTGGCAAAGTGCAGGCGTGGGGTGAGGCCATGGCTTTGTCTTTCCAGGAAAAAATGAGCCCCTGGCCGAAGCAGCAGGCCCAGGCAGAGCCTTGAGCTTGAAGCCCAGTAGGTCTGTGGCCCTCAGGGCCAGAGCCATGCTTTCAAGGCAGGGAAGCGGCCTGCAAGCTGAGTGGGAGTGGGGGAGGGGAGGGAGACAGCTGAAGCCGAGTCCAGAAGGGCGGCGATGGAAGAGCTGCAGCTGGGTCAGAGCCTGGAGGGAGGGCGGGGCCTTCACTGAGGACCCCCCCCCCCGGAGGCCAGCCCTAGGCCCCGGCAGTCGCGCATGCGCCCTTGGCCTGTGCGGTGTGTGGGGGGTTGAACCCAAGCCCGCAGGGCTCCCGGAGCGGCCAGAGAAAGAAGGGCCCATGGAGAGGTAGGCGAGGTGGGCAGGGGGCGCCACCTTACTCTGCTCAGCTCCCTGAGGGAGAGAGAGAGAGACAGAGACAGAGAGAGAGATCCCTGACCTATGAGTCTCTGCCTCCACCGCTGGCTGGTGCCAACTCACGCGCCATCCCACTTCCAGCCATCACCCCCACGCCTGCCCCGGGGCCAGCCCCACCACAGAGAGGCCGGTTGGTTCCCGCTCACCTCTGTGCCGTCCCTTCCCGACCTGACCCCAGTGCAGGGGATAAGCTTCAGACAAGTCTTTCCATGTCCCTCTGCATGACAATAGACTTCCTCCCCTCTCCCATTCCACAGGCCCACCCGGGACATCCACCTTTGTCATTAGCTCAGGAGAGGATGCAAGATGAGAATCTCTGCTATTGTGTGGGGAGACTCAGTTTCCCGGGTTTCCCCCATGGACACATGTTCTTCAGCTGGGTCTGATTTTCTCCAGACAAGCTGTCTTGGGAAGGATTTGGCCAGCCCTAAGAACCTGAAGGGAAAGGGCGGAGGGGGGTTCTCTCTCTGCCCCCGACAGCCCCGAGCTGGGTCGGTCCCTCAGACCCGGCCAGGGGCAGCCCATCCCCCGGCGCCCTTCCCCGGGGCATCCAAGGGCAGGCTCGGTGCCAGCACCACCCCGCTCGCCACTGCCCGACCATCGTCCTCCCTCGGGGGGCCTGGGCAGGACAGGGACCCGGCTGTGGGAGGCCTCCAGATCTCAGGCCTGGCACACCGTTTACCAGGCTGCTTCCTCCTCTGACGGGGCCCAGCACACGCCCCAGGAGACTTGGCAGCCGCCCCCAGGGCTCTAGCCTCTGGAACTCGTCCCCTTGGAAGGGGCCTGGCCCAGGTGCCAGGTTCGGCTGGTCGGCCAGCCTCCTTTGGAGAAAGCAGGCAAGCCGAGCCAGGCTTGCAGTGGCCCTGACGTGACACCTGCCACCTCAGGCAGAGGGCCTCCCGCGTGCCCTCCATGGCGGGTTTCTCCCCGGAGCCGTGGCCTGGGCACTAGGAAGGCCGGGCCTCCCCGACACCCGGGAGGAGGGGCTAGCCCACTTGCGCCCTGGCCCCCAAACCCTCTGGTGCCATCTGCCTGTCTCGGCACTTCTGACTCCACAGAGCCTTTCCTACATCTGGGCTGCCTGCCGTGGCAAAGTGCAGGCGTGGGGTGAGGCCATGGCTTTGTCTTTCCAGGAAAAAATGAGCCCCTGGCCGAAGCAGCAGGCCCAGGCAGAGCCTTGAGCTTGAAGCCCAGTAGGTCTGTGGCCCTCAGGGCCAGAGCCATGCTTTCAAGGCAGGGAAGCGGCCTGCAAGCTGAGTGGGAGTGGGGGAGGGGAGGGAGACAGCTGAAGCCGAGTCCAGAAGGGCGGCGATGGAAGAGCTGCAGCTGGGTCAGAGCCTGGAGGGAGGGCGGGGCCTTCACTGAGGACCCCCGCCCCCCGAGGCCAGCCCTAGGCCCCGGCGGTCGCGCATGCGCCCTTGGCCTGTGCGGTGTGTGGGGGGTTGAACCCAAGCCCGCAGGGCTCCCGGAGCGGCCAGAGAAAGAAGGGCCCATGGAGAGGTAGGCGAGGTGGGCAGGGGGCGCCACCTTACTCTCCTCAGCTCCCTGAGGAAGAGAGACAGAGACAGAGACAGAGACAGAGATCCCTGACCTCTGAGTCTCTGCCTCCACCGCTGGCTGGTGCCAACTCACGCGCCATCCCACTTCCAGCCATCACCCCCACGCCTGCCCTGGGGCCAGCCCCACCACAGAGAGGCCGGTTGGTTCCTGCTCACCTCTGTGCCGTCCCTTCCCGACCTGACCCCAGTGCAGGGGATAAGCTTCAGACAAGTCTTTCCATGTCCCTCTGCATGACAATAGACTTCCTCCCCTCTCCCATTCCACAGGCCCACCCACCCGGGACATCCACCTTTGTCATTAGCTCAGGAGAGGATGCAAGATGAGAATCTCTGCTATTGTGTGGGGAGACTCAGTTTCCCGGGTTTCCCCCATGGACACATGTTCTTCAGCTGGGTCTGATTTTCTCCAGACAAGCTGTCTTGGGAAGGATTTGGCCAGCCCTAAGAACCTGAAGGGAAAGGGCGGAGGGGGGTTCTCTCTCTGCCCCCGACAGCCCCGAGCTGGGTCGGTCCCTCAGACCTGGCCAGGGGCAGCCCATCCCCCGGCGCCCTTCCCCGGGGCATCCAAGGGCAGGCTCGGCGCCAGCCCCACCCCGCTCGCCACTGCCCGACCATCGTCCTCCCTCGGGGGGCCTGGGCAGGACAGGGACCCGGCTGTGGGAGGCCTCCAGATCTCAGGCCTGGCACACCGTTTACCAGGCTGCTTCCTCCTCTGACGGGGGCCCAGCACACGCCCCAGGAGACTTGGCAGCCGCCCCCAGGGCTCTAGCCTCTGGAACTCGTCCCCTTGGAAGGGGCCTGGCCCAGGTGCCAGGTTCGGCTGGTCGGCCAGCCTCCTTTGGAGAAAGCAGGCAAGCCGAGCCAGGCTTGCAGTGGCCCTGGCGTGACACCTGCCACCTCAGGCAGAGGGCCTCCCGCGTGCCCTCCATGGCGGGTTTCTCCCCGGAGCCGTGGCCTGGGCACTAGGAAGGCCGGGCCTCCCCGACTCCCGGGAGGAGGGGCTAGCCCAGTTGCGCCCTGGCCCCCAAACCCTCTGGTGCCATCTGCCTGTCTCGGCACTTCTGACTCCACAGAGCCTTTCCTACATCTGGGCTGCCTGCCGTGGCAAAGTGCAGGCGTGGGGTGAGGCCATGGCTTTGTCTTTCCAGGAAAAAATGAGCCCCTGGCCGAAGCAGCAGGCCCAGGCAGAGCCTTGAGCTTGAAGCCCAGTAGGTCTGTGGCCCTCAGGGCCAGAGCCATGCTTTCAAGGCAGGGAAGCGGCCTGCAAGCTGAGTGGGAGTGGGGAAGGGGAGGGAGACGGCTGAAGCCGAGTCCAGAAGGGCGGCGATGGAAGAGCTGCAGCTGGGTCAGAGCCTGGAGGGAGGGCGGGGGCCTTCACTGAGGACCCCCCCCGCCCCCCGAGGCCAGCCCTAGGCCCCGGCGGTCGCGCATGCGCCCTTGGCCTGTGCGGTGTGTGGGGGGTTGAACCCAAGCCCGCAGGGCTCCCGGAGCGGCCAGAGAAAGAAGGGCCCATGGAGAGGTAGGCGAGGTGGGCAGGGGGCGCCACCTTACTCTCCTCAGCTCCCTGAGGGAGAGAGAGACAGAGACAAAGAGAGAGATCCCTGACCTCTGAGTCTCTGCCTCCACCGCTGGCTGGTGCCAACTCACGCGCCATCCCACTTCCAGCCATCACCCCCACGCCTGCCCCGGGGCCAGCCCCACCACAGAGAGGCCGGTTGGTTCCTGCTCACCTCTGTGCCGTCCCTTCCGACCTGACCCCAGTGCAGGGGATAAGCTTCAGACAAGTCTTTCCATGTCCCTCTGCATGACAATAGACTTCCTCCCCTCTCCCATTCCACAGGCCCACCCGGGACATCCACCTTTGTCATTAGCTCAGGAGAGGATGCAAGATGAGAATCTCTGCTATTGTGTGGGGAGACTCAGTTTCCCGTGTTTCCCCCATGGACACATGTTCTTCAGCTGGGTCTGATTTTCTCCAGACAAGCTGTCTTGGGAAGGATTTGGCCAGCCCTAAGAACCTGAAGGGAAAGGGCGGAGGGGGGTTCTCTCTCTGCCCCCGACAGCCCCGAGCTGGGTCGGTCCCTCAGACCCGGCCAGGGGCAGCCCATCCCCCGGCGCCCTTCCCCGGGGCATCCAAGGGCAGGCTCGGCGCCAGCCCCACCCCGCTCGCCACTGCCCGACCATCGTCCTCCCTCGGGGGGCCTGGGCAGGACAGGGACCCGGCTGTGGGAGGCCTCCAGATCTCAGGCCTGGCACACCGTTTACCAGGCTGCTTCCTCCTCTGACGGGGGCCCAGCACACGCCCCAGGAGACTTGGCAGCCGCCCCCAGGGCTCTAGCCTCTGGAAATCGTCCCCTTGGAAGGGGCCTGGCCCAGGTGCCAGGTTCGGCTGGTCGGCCAGCCTCCTTTGGAGAAAGCAGGCAAGCCGAGCCAGGCTTGCAGTGGCCCTGGCGTGACACCTGCCACCTCAGGCAGAGGGCCTCCCGCGTGCCCTCCATGGCGGGTTTCTCCCCGGAGCCGTGGCCTGGGCACTAGGAAGGCCGGGCCTCCCCGACTCCCGGGAGGAGGGGCTAGCCCACTTGCGCCCTGGACCCCAAACCCTCTGGTGCCATCTGCCTGTCTCGGCACTTCTGACTCCACAGAGCCTTTCCTACATCTGGGCTGCCTGCCGTGGCAAAGTGCAGGCGTGGGGTGAGGCCATGGCTTTGTCTTTCCAGGAAAAAATGAGCCCCTGGCCGAAGCAGCAGGCCCAGGCAGAGCCTTGAGCTTGAAGCCCAGTAGGTCTGTGGCCCTCAGGGCCAGAGCCATGCTTTCAAGGCAGGGAAGCGGCCTGCAAGCTGAGTGGGAGTGGGGGAGGGGAGGGAGACAGCTGAAGCCGAGTCCAGAAGGGCGGCGATGGAAGAGCTGCAGCTGGGTCAGAGCCTGGAGGGAGGGCGGGGCCTTCACTGAGGACCCCCCCCCCCGGAGGCCAGCCCTAGGCCCCGGCAGTCGCGCATGCGCCCTTGGCCTGTGCGGTGTGTGGGGGGTTGAACCCAAGCCCGCAGGGCTCCCGGAGCGGCCAGAGAAAGAAGGGCCCATGGAGAGGTAGGCGAGGTGGGCAGGGGGCGCCACCTTACTCTGCTCAGCTCCCTGAGGGAGAGAGAGAGAGACAGAGACAGAGAGAGAGATCCCTGACCTCTGAGTCTCTGCCTCCACCGCTGGCTGGTGCCAACTCACGCGCCATCCCACTTCCAGCCATCACCCCCACGCCTGCCCCGGGGCCAGCCCCACCACAGAGAGGCCGGTTGGTTCCCGCTCACCTCTGTGCCGTCCCTTCCCGACCTGACCCCAGTGCAGGGGATAAGCTTCAGACAAGTCTTTCCATGTCCCTCTGCATGACAATAGACTTCCTCCCCTCTCCCATTCCACAGGCCCACCCGGGACATCCACCTTTGTCATTAGCTCAGGAGAGGATGCAAGATGAGAATCTCTGCTATTGTGTGGGGAGACTCAGTTTCCCGGGTTTCCCCCATGGACACATGTTCTTCAGCTGGGTCTGATTTTCTCCAGACAAGCTGTCTTGGGAAGGATTTGGCCAGCCCTAAGAACCTGAAGGGAAAGGGCGGAGGGGGGTTCTCTCTCTGCCCCCGACAGCCCCGAGCTGGGTCGGTCCCTCAGACCCGGCCAGGGGCAGCCCATCCCCCGGCGCCCTTCCCCGGGGCATCCAAGGGCAGGCTCGGTGCCAGCACCACCCCGCTCGCCACTGCCCGACCATCGTCCTCCCTCGGGGGGCCTGGGCAGGACAGGGACCCGGCTGTGGGAGGCCTCCAGATCTCAGGCCTGGCACACCGTTTACCAGGCTGCTTCCTCCTCTGACGGGGCCCAGCACACGCCCCAGGAGACTTGGCAGCCGCCCCCAGGGCTCTAGCCTCTGGAACTCGTCCCCTTGGAAGGGGCCTGGCCCAGGTGCCAGGTTCGGCTGGTCGGCCAGCCTCCTTTGGAGAAAGCAGGCAAGCCGAGCCAGGCTTGCAGTGGCCCTGACGTGACACCTGCCACCTCAGGCAGAGGGCCTCCCGCGTGCCCTCCATGGCGGGTTTCTCCCCGGAGCCGTGGCCTGGGCACTAGGAAGGCCGGGCCTCCCCGACACCCGGGAGGAGGGGCTAGCCCACTTGCGCCCTGGCCCCCAAACCCTCTGGTGCCATCTGCCTGTCTCGGCACTTCTGACTCCACAGAGCCTTTCCTACATCTGGGCTGCCTGCCGTGGCAAAGTGCAGGCGTGGGGTGAGGCCATGGCTTTGTCTTTCCAGGAAAAAATGAGCCCCTGGCCGAAGCAGCAGGCCCAGGCAGAGCCTTGAGCTTGAAGCCCAGTAGGTCTGTGGCCCTCAGGGCCAGAGCCATGCTTTCAAGGCAGGGAAGCGGCCTGCAAGCTGAGTGGGAGTGGGGGAGGGGAGGGAGACAGCTGAAGCCGAGTCCAGAAGGGCGGCGATGGAAGAGCTGCAGCTGGGTCAGAGCCTGGAGGGAGGGCGGGGCCTTCACTGAGGACCCCCCCCCCCGGAGGCCAGCCCTAGGCCCCGGCAGTCGCGCATGCGCCCTTGGCCTGTGCGGTGTGTGGGGGGTTGAACCCAAGCCCGCAGGGCTCCCGGAGCGGCCAGAGAAAGAAGGGCCCATGGAGAGGTAGGCGAGGTGGGCAGGGGGCGCCACCTTACTCTGCTCAGCTCCCTGAGGGAGAGAGAGAGAGACAGAGACAGAGAGAGAGATCCCTGACCTATGAGTCTCTGCCTCCACCGCTGGCTGGTGCCAACTCACGCGCCATCCCACTTCCAGCCATCACCCCCACGCCTGCCCCGGGGCCAGCCCCACCACAGAGAGGCCGGTTGGTTCCCGCTCACCTCTGTGCCGTCCCTTCCCGACCTGACCCCAGTGCAGGGGATAAGCTTCAGACAAGTCTTTCCATGTCCCTCTGCATGACAATAGACTTCCTCCCCTCTCCCATTCCACAGGCCCACCCGGGACATCCACCTTTGTCATTAGCTCAGGAGAGGATGCAAGATGAGAATCTCTGCTATTGTGTGGGGAGACTCAGTTTCCCGGGTTTCCCCCATGGACACATGTTCTTCAGCTGGGTCTGATTTTCTCCAGACAAGCTGTCTTGGGAAGGATTTGGCCAGCCCTAAGAACCTGAAGGGAAAGGGCGGAGGGGGGTTCTCTCTCTGCCCCCGACAGCCCCGAGCTGGGTCGGTCCCTCAGACCCGGCCAGGGGCAGCCCATCCCCCGGCGCCCTTCCCCGGGGCATCCAAGGGCAGGCTCGGTGCCAGCACCACCCCGCTCGCCACTGCCCGACCATCGTCCTCCCTCGGGGGGCCTGGGCAGGACAGGGACCCGGCTGTGGGAGGCCTCCAGATCTCAGGCCTGGCACACCGTTTACCAGGCTGCTTCCTCCTCTGACGGGGCCCAGCACACGCCCCAGGAGACTTGGCAGCCGCCCCCAGGGCTCTAGCCTCTGGAACTCGTCCCCTTGGAAGGGGCCTGGCCCAGGTGCCAGGTTCGGCTGGTCGGCCAGCCTCCTTTGGAGAAAGCAGGCAAGCCGAGCCAGGCTTGCAGTGGCCCTGACGTGACACCTGCCACCTCAGGCAGAGGGCCTCCCGCGTGCCCTCCATGGCGGGTTTCTCCCCGGAGCCGTGGCCTGGGCACTAGGAAGGCCGGGCCTCCCCGACACCCGGGAGGAGGGGCTAGCCCACTTGCGCCCTGGCCCCCAAACCCTCTGGTGCCATCTGCCTGTCTCGGCACTTCTGACTCCACAGAGCCTTTCCTACATCTGGGCTGCCTGCCGTGGCAAAGTGCAGGCGTGGGGTGAGGCCATGGCTTTGTCTTTCCAGGAAAAAATGAGCCCCTGGCCGAAGCAGCAGGCCCAGGCAGAGCCTTGAGCTTGAAGCCCAGTAGGTCTGTGGCCCTCAGGGCCAGAGCCATGCTTTCAAGGCAGGGAAGCGGCCTGCAAGCTGAGTGGGAGTGGGGGAGGGGAGGGAGACAGCTGAAGCCGAGTCCAGAAGGGCGGCGATGGAAGAGCTGCAGCTGGGTCAGAGCCTGGAGGGAGGGCGGGGCCTTCACTGAGGACCCCCGCCCCCCGAGGCCAGCCCTAGGCCCCGGCGGTCGCGCATGCGCCCTTGGCCTGTGCGGTGTGTGGGGGGTTGAACCCAAGCCCGCAGGGCTCCCGGAGCGGCCAGAGAAAGAAGGGCCCATGGAGAGGTAGGCGAGGTGGGCAGGGGGCGCCACCTTACTCTCCTCAGCTCCCTGAGGAAGAGAGACAGAGACAGAGACAGAGACAGAGATCCCTGACCTCTGAGTCTCTGCCTCCACCGCTGGCTGGTGCCAACTCACGCGCCATCCCACTTCCAGCCATCACCCCCACGCCTGCCCTGGGGCCAGCCCCACCACAGAGAGGCCGGTTGGTTCCTGCTCACCTCTGTGCCGTCCCTTCCCGACCTGACCCCAGTGCAGGGGATAAGCTTCAGACAAGTCTTTCCATGTCCCTCTGCATGACAATAGACTTCCTCCCCTCTCCCATTCCACAGGCCCACCCACCCGGGACATCCACCTTTGTCATTAGCTCAGGAGAGGATGCAAGATGAGAATCTCTGCTATTGTGTGGGGAGACTCAGTTTCCCGGGTTTCCCCCATGGACACATGTTCTTCAGCTGGGTCTGATTTTCTCCAGACAAGCTGTCTTGGGAAGGATTTGGCCAGCCCTAAGAACCTGAAGGGAAAGGGCGGAGGGGGGTTCTCTCTCTGCCCCCGACAGCCCCGAGCTGGGTCGGTCCCTCAGACCTGGCCAGGGGCAGCCCATCCCCCGGCGCCCTTCCCCGGGGCATCCAAGGGCAGGCTCGGCGCCAGCCCCACCCCGCTCGCCACTGCCCGACCATCGTCCTCCCTCGGGGGGCCTGGGCAGGACAGGGACCCGGCTGTGGGAGGCCTCCAGATCTCAGGCCTGGCACACCGTTTACCAGGCTGCTTCCTCCTCTGACGGGGGCCCAGCACACGCCCCAGGAGACTTGGCAGCCGCCCCCAGGGCTCTAGCCTCTGGAACTCGTCCCCTTGGAAGGGGCCTGGCCCAGGTGCCAGGTTCGGCTGGTCGGCCAGCCTCCTTTGGAGAAAGCAGGCAAGCCGAGCCAGGCTTGCAGTGGCCCTGGCGTGACACCTGCCACCTCAGGCAGAGGGCCTCCCGCGTGCCCTCCATGGCGGGTTTCTCCCCGGAGCCGTGGCCTGGGCACTAGGAAGGCCGGGCCTCCCCGACTCCCGGGAGGAGGGGCTAGCCCAGTTGCGCCCTGGCCCCCAAACCCTCTGGTGCCATCTGCCTGTCTCGGCACTTCTGACTCCACAGAGCCTTTCCTACATCTGGGCTGCCTGCCGTGGCAAAGTGCAGGCGTGGGGTGAGGCCATGGCTTTGTCTTTCCAGGAAAAAATGAGCCCCTGGCCGAAGCAGCAGGCCCAGGCAGAGCCTTGAGCTTGAAGCCCAGTAGGTCTGTGGCCCTCAGGGCCAGAGCCATGCTTTCAAGGCAGGGAAGCGGCCTGCAAGCTGAGTGGGAGTGGGGAAGGGGAGGGAGACGGCTGAAGCCGAGTCCAGAAGGGCGGCGATGGAAGAGCTGCAGCTGGGTCAGAGCCTGGAGGGAGGGCGGGGCCTTCACCGACGACCCCCCCACCCCCCCCCCCCGAGGCCAGCCCTAGGCCCCGGCGGTCGCGCATGCGCCCTTGGCCTGTGCGGTGTGTGGGGGCTTGAACCCAAGCCCGCAGGGCTCCCGGAGCGGCCAGAGAAAGAAGGGCCCATGGAGAGGTGGGCAGGGGGCGCCACCTTACTCTCTTCAGCTCCTGGAGGGAGAGAGACAGAGACAGAGTCAGAGAGAGAGATCCCTGACCTCTGAGTCTCTGCCTCCACCGCTGGCTGGTGCCAAATCACGCGCCATCCCACTTCCAGCCATCACCCCCATGCCTGCCCCGGGGCCAGCCCCACCACAGAGAGGCCGGTTGGTTCCTGCTCACCTCTGTGCCGTCCCTTCCCGACCTGACCCCAGTGCAGGGGATAAGCTTCAGACAAGTCTTTCCATGTCCCTCTGCATGACAATAGACTTCCTCCCCTCTCCCATTCCACAGGCCCACCCACCCGGGACATCCACCTTTGTCATTAGCTCAGGAGAGGATGCAAGATGAGAATCTCTGCTATTGTGTGGGGAGACTCAGTTTCCCGGGTTTCCCCCATGGACACATGTTCTTCAGCTGGGTCTGATTTTCTCCAGACAAGCTGTCTTGGGAAGGATTTGGCCAGCCCTAAGAACCTGAAGGGAAAGGGCGGAGGGGGGTTCTCTCTCTGCCCCCGACAGCCCCGAGCTGGGTCGGTCCCTCAGACCTGGCCAGGGGCAGCCCATCCCCCGGCGCCCTTCCCCGGGGCATCCAAGGGCAGGCTCGGCGCCAGCCCCACCCCGCTCGCCACTGCCCGACCATCGTCCTCCCTCGGGGGGCCTGGGCAGGACAGGGACCCGGCTGTGGGAGGCCTCCAGATCTCAGGCCTGGCACACCGTTTACCAGGCTGCTTCCTCCTCTGACGGGGGCCCAGCACACGCCCCAGGAGACTTGGCAGCCGCCCCCAGGGCTCTAGCCTCTGGAACTCGTCCCCTTGGAAGGGGCCTGGCCCAGGTGCCAGGTTCGGCTGGTCGGCCAGCCTCCTTTGGAGAAAGCAGGCAAGCCGAGCCAGGCTTGCAGTGGCCCTGGCGTGACACCTGCCACCTCAGGCAGAGGGCCTCCCGCGTGCCCTCCATGGCGGGTTTCTCCCCGGAGCCGTGGCCTGGGCACTAGGAAGGCCGGGCCTCCCCGACTCCCGGGAGGAGGGGCTAGCCCAGTTGCGCGCTGGCCCCCAAACCCTCTGGTGCCATCTGCCTGTCTCGGCACTTCTGACTCCACAGAGCCTTTCCTACATCTGGGCTGCCTGCCGTGGCAAAGTGCAGGCGTGGGGTGAGGCCATGGCTTTGTCTTTCCAGGAAAAAATGAGCCCCTGGCCGAAGCAGCAGGCCCAGGCAGAGCCTTGAGCTTGAAGCCCAGTAGGTCTGTGGCCCTCAGGGCCAGAGCCATGCTTTCAAGGCAGGGAAGCGGCCTGCAAGCTGAGTGGGAGTGGGGAAGGGGAGGGAGACAGCTGAAGCCGAGTCCAGAAGGGCGGCGATGGAAGAGCTGCAGCTGGGTCAGAGCCTGGAGGGAGGGCGGGGCCTTCACTGAGGACCCCCCCACCCCCCCCCCCGAGGCCAGCCCTAGGCCCCGGCGGTCGCGCATGCGCCCTTGGCCTGTGCGGTGTGTGGGGGCTTGAACCCAAGCCCGCAGGGCTCCCGGAGCGGCCAGAGAAAGAAGGGCCCATGGAGAGGTAGGCGAGGTGGGCAGGGGGCGCCACCTTACTCTCTTCAGCTCCCGGAGGGAGAGAGACAGAGACAGAGACAGAGAGAGAGATCCCTGACCTCTGAGTCTCTGCCTCCACCGCTGGCTGGTGCCAACTCACGCGCCATCCCACTTCCAGCCATCACCCCCACGCCTGCCCCGGCGCCAGCCCCACCACAGAGAGGCCGGTTGGTTCCTGCTCACCTCTGTGCCGTCCCTTCCCGACCTGACCCCAGTGCAGGGGATAAGCTTCAGACAAGTCTTTCCATGTCCCTCTGCATGACAATAGACTTCCTCCCCTCTCCCATTCCACAGGCCCACCCACCCGGGACATCCACCTTTGTCATTAGCTCAGGAGAGGATGCAAGATGAGAATCTCTGCTATTGTGTGGGGAGACTCAGTTTCCCGGGTTTCCCCCATGGACACATGTTCTTCAGCTGGGTCTGATTTTCTCCAGACAAGCTGTCTTGGGAAGGATTTGGCCAGCCCTAAGAACCTGAAGGGAAAGGGCGGAGGGGGGTTCTCTCTCTGCCCCCGACAGCCCCGAGCTGGGTCGGTCCCTCAGACCTGGCCAGGGGCAGCCCATCCCCCGGCGCCCTTCCCCGGGGAATCCAAGGGCAGGCTCGGCGCCAGCCCCACCCCGCTCGCCACTGCCCGACCATCGCCACTGCCCGACCATCGTCCTCCCTCGGGGGGCCTGGGCAGGACAGGGACCCGGCTGTGGGAGGCCTCCAGATCTCAGGCCTGGCACACCGTTTACCAGGCTGCTTCCTCCTCTGACGGGGGCCCAGCACACGCCCCAGGAGACTTGGCAGCCGCCCCCAGGGCTCTAGCCTCTGGAACTCGTCCCCTTGGAAGGGGCCTGGCCCAGGTGCCAGGTTCGGCTGGTCGGCCAGCCTCCTTTGGAGAAAGCAGGCAAGCCGAGCCAGGCTTGCAGTGGCCCTGGCGTGACACCTGCCACCTCAGGCAGAGGGCCTCCCGCGTGCCCTCCATGGCGGGTTTCTCCCCGGAGCCGTGGCCTGGGCACTAGGAAGGCCGGGCCTCCCCGACTCCCGGGAGGAGGGGCTAGCCCAGTTGCGCCCTGGCCCCCAAACCCTCTGGTGCCATCTGCCTGTCTCGGCACTTCTGACTCCACACAGCCTTTCCTACATCTGGGCTGCCTGCCGTGGCAAAGTGCAGGCGTGGGGTGAGGCCATGGCTTTGTCTTTCCAGGAAAAAATGAGCCCCTGGCCGAAGCAGCAGGCCCAGGCAGAGTCTTGAGCTTGAAGCCCAGTAGGTCTGTGGCCCTCAGGGCCAGAGCAATGCTTTCAAGGCAGGGAAGCGGCCTGCAAGCTGAGTGGGAGTGGGGGAGGGGAGGGAGACAGCTGAAGCCGAGTCCAGAAGGGCGGCGATGGAAGAGCTGCAGCTGGGTCAGAGCCTGGAGGGAGGGCGGGGCCTTCACTGAGGACCCCCCCACCCCCCCCCCAGGCCAGCCCTAGGCCCCGGCGGTCGCGCATGCGCCCTTGGCCTGTGCGGTGTGTGGGGGCTTGAACCCAAGCCCGCAGGGCTCCCGGAGCGGCCAGAGAAAGAAGGGCCCATGGAGAGGTAGGCGAGGTGGGCAGGGGGCGCCACCTTACTCTCTTCAGCTCCCTGAGGGAGAGAGACAGAGACAGAGACAGAGAGAGAGATCCCTGACCTCTAAGTCTCTGCCTCCACCGCTGGCTGGTGCCAAATCACGCGCCATCCCACTTCCAGCCATCACCCCCATGCCTGCCCCGGGGCCAGCCCCACCACAGAGAGGCCGGTTGGTTCCTGCTCACCTCTGTGCCGTCCCTTCCCGACCTGACCCCAGTGCAGGGGATAAGCTTCAGACAAGTCTTTCCATGTCCCTCTGCATGACAATAGACTTCCTCCCCTCTCCCATTCCACAGGCCCACCCACCCGGGACATCCACCTTTGTCATTAGCTCAGGAGAGGATGCAAGATGAGAATCTCTGCTATTGTGTGGGGAGACTCAGTTTCCCGGGTTTCCCCCATGGACACATGTTCTTCAGCTGGGTCTGATTTTCTCCAGACAAGCTGTCTTGGGAAGGATTTGGCCAGCCCTAAGAACCTGAAGGGAAAGGGCGGAGGGGGGTTCTCTCTCTGCCCCCGACAGCCCCGAGCTGGGTCGGTCCCTCAGCCCTGGCCAGGGGCAGCCCATCCCCCGGCGCCC
The DNA here is from genome assembly GCF_020826845.1 of Diceros bicornis minor. Classification (NCBI taxonomy): domain Eukaryota; kingdom Metazoa; phylum Chordata; class Mammalia; order Perissodactyla; family Rhinocerotidae; genus Diceros; species Diceros bicornis. Next base: position 17,311 of record NW_026691378.1, on the reverse strand, counting down.
TTCCCCGGGGCATCCAAGGGCAGGCTCGGCGCCAGCCCCACCCCGCTCGCCACTGCCCGACCATCGCCACTGCCCGACCATCGTCCTCCCTCGGGGGGCCTGGGCAGGACAGGGACCCGGCTGTGGGAGGCCTCCAGATCTCAGGCCTGGCACACCGTTTACCAGGCTGCTTCCTCCTCTGACGGGGGCCCAGCACACGCCCCAGGAGACTTGGCAGCCGCCCCCAGGGCTCTAGCCTCTGGAACTCGTCCCCTTGGAAGGGGCCTGGCCCAGGTGCCAGGTTCGGCTGGTCGGCCAGCCTCCTTTGGAGAAAGCAGGCAAGCCGAGCCAGGCTTGCAGTGGCCCTGGCGTGACACCTGCCACCTCAGGCAGAGGGCCTCCCGCGTGCCCTCCATGGCGGGTTTCTCCCCGGATCCGTGGCCTGGGCACTAGGAAGGCCGGGCCTCCCCGACTCCCGGGAGGAGGGGCTAGCCCATTGCGCCCTGGCCCCCAAACCCTCTGGTGCCATCTGCCTGTCTCGGCACTTCTGACTCCACAGAGCCTTTCCTACATCTGGGCTGCCTGCCTTGGCAAAGTGCAGGCGTGGGGTGAGGCCATGGCTTTGTCTTTCCAGGAAAAAATGAGCCCCTGGCCGAAGCAGCAGGCCCAGGCAGAGTCTTGAGCTTGAAGCCCAGTAGGTCTGTGGCCCTCAGGGCCAGAGCAATGCTTTCAAGGCAGGGAAGCGGCCTGCAAGCTGAGTGGGAGTGGGGGAGGGGAGGGAGACAGCTGAAGCCGAGTCCAGAAGGGCGGCGATGGAAGAGCTGCAGCTGGGTCAGAGCCTGGAGGGAGGGCGGGGCCTTCACTGAGGACCCCCCCACCCCCCCCAGGCCAGCCCTAGGCCCCGGCGGTCGCGCATGCGCCCTTGGCCTGTGCGGTGTGTGGGGGCTTGAACCCAAGCCCGCAGGGCTCCCGGAGCGGCCAGAGAAAGAAGGGCCCATGGAGAGGTAGGCGAGGTGGGCAGGGGGCGCCACCTTACTCTCTTCAGCTCCCTGAGGGAGAGAGACAGAGACAGAGACAGAGAGAGAGATCCCTGACCTCTAAGTCTCTGCCTCCACCGCTGGCTGGTGCCAAATCACGCGCCATCCCACTTCCAGCCATCACCCCCATGCCTGCCCCGGGGCCAGCCCCACCACAGAGAGGCCGGTTGGTTCCTGCTCACCTCTGTGCCGTCCCTTCCCGACCTGACCCCAGTGCAGGGGATAAGCTTCAGACAAGTCTTTCCATGTCCCTCTGCATGACAATAGACTTCCTCCCCTCTCCCATTCCACAGGCCCACCCACCCGGGACATCCACCTTTGTCATTAGCTCAGGAGAGGATGCAAGATGAGAATCTCTGCTATTGTGTGGGGAGACTCAGTTTCCCGGGTTTCCCCCATGGACACATGTTCTTCAGCTGGGTCTGATTTTCTCCAGACAAGCTGTCTTGGGAAGGATTTGGCCAGCCCTAAGAACCTGAAGGGAAAGGGCGGAGGGGGGTTCTCTCTCTGCCCCCGACAGCCCCGAGCTGGGTCGGTCCCTCAGACCTGGCCAGGGGCAGCCCATCCCCCGGCGCCCTTCCCCGGGGCATCCAAGGGCAGGCTCGGCGCCAGCCCCACCCCGCTCGCCACTGCCCGACCATCGCCACTGCCCGACCATCGTCCTCCCTCGGGGGGCCTGGGCAGGACAGGGACCCGGCTGTGGGAGGCCTCCAGATCTCAGGCCTGGCACACCGTTTACCAGGCTGCTTCCTCCTCTGACGGGGGCCCAGCACACGCCCCAGGAGACTTGGCAGCCGCCCCCAGGGCTCTAGCCTCTGGAACTCGTCCCCTTGGAAGGGGCCTGGCCCAGGTGCCAGGTTCGGCTGGTCGGCCAGCCTCCTTTGGAGAAAGCAGGCAAGCCGAGCCAGGCTTGCAGTGGCCCTGGCGTGACACCTGCCACCTCAGGCAGAGGGCCTCCCGCGTGCCCTCCATGGCGGGTTTCTCCCCGGAGCCGTGGCCTGGGCACTAGGAAGGCCGGGCCTCCCCGACTCCCGGGAGGAGGGGCTAGCCCAGTTGCGCCCTGGCCCCCAAACCCTCTGGTGCCATCTGCCTGTCTTGGCACTTCTGACTCCACAGAGCCTTTCCTACATCTGGGCTGCCTGCCGTGGCAAAGTGCAGGCGTGGGGTGAGGCCATGGCTTTGTCTTTCCAGGAAAAAATGAGCCCCTGGCCGAAGCAGCAGGCCCAGGCAGAGCCTTGAGCTTGAAGCCCAGTAGGTCTGTGGCCCTCAGGGCCAGAGCCATGCTTTCAAGGCAGGGAAGCGGCCTGCAAGCTGAGTGGGAGTGGGGGAGGGGAGGGAGACAGCTGAAGCCGAGTCCAGAAGGGCGGCGATGGAAGAGCTGCAGCTGGGTCAGAGCCTGGAGGGAGGGCGGGGCCTTCACTGAGGACCCCCGCCCCCCGAGGCCAGCCCTAGGCCCCGGCGGTCGCGCATGCGCCCTTGGCCTGTGCGGTGTGTGGGGGGTTGAACCCAAGCCCGCAGGGCTCCCGGAGCGGCCAGAGAAAGAAGGGCCCATGGAGAGGTAGGCGAGGTGGGCAGGGGGCGCCACCTTACTCTCCTCAGCTCCCTGAGGAAGAGAGACAGAGACAGAGACAGAGACAGAGATCCCTGACCTCTGAGTCTCTGCCTCCACCGCTGGCTGGTGCCAACTCACGCGCCATCCCACTTCCAGCCATCACCCCCACGCCTGCCCTGGGGCCAGCCCCACCACAGAGAGGCCGGTTGGTTCCTGCTCACCTCTGTGCCGTCCCTTCCCGACCTGACCCCAGTGCAGGGGATAAGCTTCAGACAAGTCTTTCCATGTCCCTCTGCATGACAATAGACTTCCTCCCCTCTCCCATTCCACAGGCCCACCCACCCGGGACATCCACCTTTGTCATTAGCTCAGGAGAGGATGCAAGATGAGAATCTCTGCTATTGTGTGGGGAGACTCAGTTTCCCGGGTTTCCCCCATGGACACATGTTCTTCAGCTGGGTCTGATTTTCTCCAGACAAGCTGTCTTGGGAAGGATTTGGCCAGCCCTAAGAACCTGAAGGGAAAGGGCGGAGGGGGGTTCTCTCTCTGCCCCCGACAGCCCCGAGCTGGGTCGGTCCCTCAGACCTGGCCAGGGGCAGCCCATCCCCCGGCGCCCTTCCCCGGGGCATCCAAGGGCAGGCTCGGCGCCAGCCCCACCCCGCTCGCCACTGCCCGACCATCGTCCTCCCTCGGGGGGCCTGGGCAGGACAGGGACCCGGCTGTGGGAGGCCTCCAGATCTCAGGCCTGGCACACCGTTTACCAGGCTGCTTCCTCCTCTGACGGGGGCCCAGCACACGCCCCAGGAGACTTGGCAGCCGCCCCCAGGGCTCTAGCCTCTGGAACTCGTCCCCTTGGAAGGGGCCTGGCCCAGGTGCCAGGTTCGGCTGGTCGGCCAGCCTCCTTTGGAGAAAGCAGGCAAGCCGAGCCAGGCTTGCAGTGGCCCTGGCGTGACACCTGCCACCTCAGGCAGAGGGCCTCCCGCGTGCCCTCCATGGCGGGTTTCTCCCCGGAGCCGTGGCCTGGGCACTAGGAAGGCCGGGCCTCCCCGACTCCCGGGAGGAGGGGCTAGCCCAGTTGCGCCCTGGCCCCCAAACCCTCTGGTGCCATCTGCCTGTCTCGGCACTTCTGACTCCACAGAGCCTTTCCTACATCTGGGCTGCCTGCCGTGGCAAAGCGCAGGCGTGGGGTGAGGCCATGGCTTTGTCTTTCCAGGAAAAAATGAGCCCCTGGCCGAAGCAGCAGGCCCAGGCAGAGCCTTGAGCTTGAAGCCCAGTAGGTCTGTGGCCCTCAGGGCCAGAGCCATGCTTTCAAGGCAGGGAAGCGGCCTGCAAGCTGAGTGGGAGTGGGGAAGGGGAGGGAGACGGCTGAAGCCGAGTCCAGAAGGGCGGCGATGGAAGAGCTGCAGCTGGGTCAGAGCCTGGAGGGAGGGCGGGGCCTTCACTGAGGACCCCCCCACCCCCCCCCCCCGAGGCCAGCCCTAGGCCCCGGCGGTCGCGCATGCGCCCTTGGCCTGTGCGGTGTGTGGGGGCTTGAACCCAAGCCCGCAGGGCTCCCGGAGCGGCCAGAGAAAGAAGGGCCCATGGAGAGGTGGGCAGGGGGCGCCACCTTACTCTCTTCAGCTCCCGGAGGGAGAGAGACAGAGACAGAGACAGAGAGAGAGATCCCTGACCTCTGAGTCTCTGCCTCCACCGCTGGCTGGTGCCAAATCACGCGCCATCCCACTTCCAGCCATCACCCCCATGCCTGCCCCGGGGCCAGCCCCACCACAGAGAGGCCGGTTGGTTCCTGCTCACCTCTGTGCCGTCCCTTCCCGACCTGACCCCAGTGCAGGGGATAAGCTTCAGACAAGTCTTTCCATGTCCCTCTGCATGACAATAGACTTCCTCCCCTCTCCCATTCCACAGGCCCACCCACCCGGGACATCCACCTTTGTCATTAGCTCAGGAGAGGATGCAAGATGAGAATCTCTGCTATTGTGTGGGGAGACTCAGTTTCCCGGGTTTCCCCCATGGACACATGTTCTTCAGCTGGGTCTGATTTTCTCCAGACAAGCTGTCTTGGGAAGGATTTGGCCAGCCCTAAGAACCTGAAGGGAAAGGGCGGAGGGGGGTTCTCTCTCTGCCCCCGACAGCCCCGAGCTGGGTCGGTCCCTCAGACCTGGCCAGGGGCAGCCCATCCCCCGGCGCCCTTCCCCGGGGCATCCAAGGGCAGGCTCGGCGCCAGCCCCACCCCGCTCGCCACTGCCCGACCATCGTCCTCCCTCGGGGGGCCTGGGCAGGACAGGGACCCGGCTGTGGGAGGCCTCCAGATCTCAGGCCTGGCACACCGTTTACCAGGCTGCTTCCTCCTCTGACGGGGGCCCAGCACACGCCCCAGGAGACTTGGCAGCCGCCCCCAGGGCTCTAGCCTCTGGAACTCGTCCCCTTGGAAGGGGCCTGGCCCAGGTGCCAGGTTCGGCTGGTCGGCCAGCCTCCTTTGGAGAAAGCAGGCAAGCCGAGCCAGGCTTGCAGTGGCCCTGGCGTGACACCTGCCACCTCAGGCAGAGGGCCTCCCGCGTGCCCTCCATGGCGGGTTTCTCCCCGGAGCCGTGGCCTGGGCACTAGGAAGGCCGGGCCTCCCCGACTCCCGGGAGGAGGGGCTAGCCCAGTTGCGCCCTGGCCCCCAAACCCTCTGGTGCCATCTGCCTGTCTTGGCACTTCTGACTCCACAGAGCCTTTCCTACATCTGGGCTGCCTGCCGTGGCAAATTGCAGGCGTGGGGTGAGGCCATGGCTTTGTCTTTCCAGGAAAAAATGAGCCCCTGGCCGAAGCAGCAGGCCCAGGCAGAGCCTTGAGCTTGAAGCCCAGTAGGTCTGTGGCCCTCAGGGCCAGAGCCATGCTTTCAAGGCAGGGAAGCGGCCTGCAAGCTGAGTGGGAGTGGGGAAGGGGAGGGAGACAGCTGAAGCCGAGTCCAGAAGGGCGGCGATGGAAGAGCTGCAGCTGGGTCAGAGCCTGGAGGGAGGGCGGGGCCTTCACTTAGGACCCCCCACCCCCCCCCCCCCGAGGCCAGCCCTAGGCCCCGGCGGTCGCGCATGCGCCCTTGGCCTGTGCGGTGTGTGGGGGCTTGAACCCAAGCCCGCAGGGCTCCCGGAGCGGCCAGAGAAAGAAGGGCCCATGGAGAGGTAGGCGAGGTGGGCAGGGGGCGCCACCTTACTCTCTTCAGCTCCCGGAGGGAGAGAGACAGAGACAGAGACAGAGAGAGAGATCCCTGACCTCTGAGTCTCTGCCTCCACCGCTGGCTGGTGCCAACTCACGCGCCATCCCACTTCCAGCCATCACCCCCACGCCTGCCCCGGCGCCAGCCCCACCACAGAGAGGCCGGTTGGTTCCTGCTCACCTCTGTGCCGTCCCTTCCCGACCTGACCCCAGTGCAGGGGATAAGCTTCAGACAAGTCTTTCCATGTCCCTCTGCATGACAATAGACTTCCTCCCCTCTCCCATTCCACAGGCCCACCCACCCGGGACATCCACCTTTGTCATTAGCTCAGGAGAGGATGCAAGATGAGAATCTCTGCTATTGTGTGGGGAGACTCAGTTTCCCGGGTTTCCCCCATGGACACATGTTCTTCAGCTGGGTCTGATTTTCTCCAGACAAGCTGTCTTGGGAAGGATTTGGCCAGCCCTAAGAACCTGAAGGGAAAGGGCGGAGGGGGGTTCTCTCTCTGCCCCCGACAGCCCCGAGCTGGGTCGGTCCCTCAGACCTGGCCAGGGGCAGCCCATCCCCCGGCGCCCTTCCCCGGGGCATCCAAGGGCAGGCTCGGCGCCAGCCCCACCCCGCTCGCCACTGCCCGACCATCGCCACTGCCCGACCATCGTCCTCCCTCGGGGGGCCTGGGCAGGACAGGGACCCGGCTGTGGGAGGCCTCCAGATCTCAGGCCTGGCACACCGTTTACCACGCTGCTTCCTCCTCTGACGGGGGCCCAGCACACGCCCCAGGAGACTTGGCAGCCGCCCCCAGGGCTCTAGCCTCTGGAACTCGTCCCCTTGGAAGGGGCCTGGCCCAGGTGCCAGGTTCGGCTGGTCGGCCAGCCTCCTTTGGAGAAAGCAGGCAAGCCGAGCCAGGCTTGCAGTGGCCCTGGCGTGACACCTGCCACCTCAGGCAGAGGGCCTCCCGCGTGCCCTCCATGGCGGGTTTCTCCCCGGAGCCGTGGCCTGGGCACTAGGAAGGCCGGGCCTCCCCGACTCCCGGGAGGAGGGGCTAGCCCAGTTGCGCCCTGGCCCCCAAACCCTCTGGTGCCATCTGCCTGTCTCGGCACTTCTGACTCCACACAGCCTTTCCTACATCTGGGCTGCCTGCCGTGGCAAAGTGCAGGCGTGGGGTGAGGCCATGGCTTTGTCTTTCCAGGAAAAAATGAGCCCCTGGCCGAAGCAGCAGGCCCAGGCAGAGTCTTGAGCTTGAAGCCCAGTAGGTCTGTGGCCCTCAGGGCCAGAGCAATGCTTTCAAGGCAGGGAAGCGGCCTGCAAGCTGAGTGGGAGTGGGGGAGGGGAGGGAGACAGCTGAAGCCGAGTCCAGAAGGGCGGCGATGGAAGAGCTGCAGCTGGGTCAGAGCCTGGAGGGAGGGCGGGGCCTTCACTGAGGACCCCCCCACCCCCCCCCCCAGGCCAGCCCTAGGCCCCGGCGGTCGCGCATGCGCCCTTGGCCTGTGCGGTGTGTGGGGGCTTGAACCCAAGCCCGCAGGGCTCCCGGAGCGGCCAGAGAAAGAAGGGCCCATGGAGAGGTAGGCGAGGTGGGCAGGGGGCGCCACCTTACTCTCTTCAGCTCCCTGAGGGAGAGAGACAGAGACAGAGACAGAGAGAGAGATCCCTGACCTCTAAGTCTCTGCCTCCACCGCTGGCTGGTGCCAAATCACGCGCCATCCCACTTCCAGCCATCACCCCCATGCCTGCCCCGGGGCCAGCCCCACCACAGAGAGGCCGGTTGGTTCCTGCTCACCTCTGTGCCGTCCCTTCCCGACCTGACCCCAGTGCAGGGGATAAGCTTCAGACAAGTCTTTCCATGTCCCTCTGCATGACAATAGACTTCCTCCCCTCTCCCATTCCACAGGCCCACCCACCCGGGACATCCACCTTTGTCATTAGCTCAGGAGAGGATGCAAGATGAGAATCTCTGCTATTGTGTGGGGAGACTCAGTTTCCCGGGTTTCCCCCATGGACACATGTTCTTCAGCTGGGTCTGATTTTCTCCAGACAAGCTGTCTTGGGAAGGATTTGGCCAGCCCTAAGAACCTGAAGGGAAAGGGCGGAGGGGGGTTCTCTCTCTGCCCCCGACAGCCCCGAGCTGGGTCGGTCCCTCAGACCTGGCCAGGGGCAGCCCATCCCCCGGCGCCCTTCCCCGGGGCATCCAAGGGCAGGCTCGGCGCCAGCCCCACCCCGCTCGCCACTGCCCGACCATCGTCCTCCCTCGGGGGGCCTGGGCAGGACAGGGACCCGGCTGTGGGAGGCCTCCAGATCTCAGGCCTGGCACACCGTTTACCAGGCTGCTTCCTCCTCTGACGGGGGCCCAGCACACGCCCCAGGAGACTTGGCAGCCGCCCCCAGGGCTCTAGCCTCTGGAACTCGTCCCCTTGGAAGGGGCCTGGCCCAGGTGCCAGGTTCGGCTGGTCGGCCAGCCTCCTTTGGAGAAAGCAGGCAAGCCGAGCCAGGCTTGCAGTGGCCCTGGCGTGACACCTGCCACCTCAGGCAGAGGGCCTCCCGCGTGCCCTCCATGGCGGGTTTCTCCCCGCAGCCGTGGCCTGGGCACTAGGAAGGCCGGGCCTCCCCGACTCCCGGGAGGAGGGGCTAGCCCAGTTGCGCCCTGGCCCCCAAACCCTCTGGTGCCATCTGCCTGTCTCGGCACTTCTGACTCCACACAGCCTTTCCTACATCTGGGCTGCCTGCCGTGGCAAAGTGCAGGCGTGGGGTGAGGCCATGGCTTTGTCTTTCCAGGAAAAAATGAGCCCCTGGCCGAAGCAGCAGGCCCAGGCAGAGTCTTGAGCTTGAAGCCCAGTAGGTCTGTGGCCCTCAGGGCCAGAGCAATGCTTTCAAGGCAGGGAAGCGGCCTGCAAGCTGAGTGGGAGTGGGGGAGGGGAGGGAGACAGCTGAAGCCGAGTCCAGAAGGGCGGCGATGGAAGAGCTGCAGCTGGGTCAGAGCCTGGAGGGAGGGCGGGGCCTTCACTGAGGACCCCCCCACCCCCCCCAGGCCAGCCCTAGGCCCCGGCGGTCGCGCATGCGCCCTTGGCCTGTGCGGTGTGTGGGGGCTTGAACCCAAGCCCGCAGGGCTCCCGGAGCGGCCAGAGAAAGAAGGGCCCATGGAGAGGTAGGCGAGGTGGGCAGGGGGCGCCACCTTACTCTCTTCAGCTCCCTGAGGGAGAGAGACAGAGACAGAGACAGAGAGAGAGATCCCTGACCTCTAAGTCTCTGCCTCCACCGCTGGCTGGTGCCAAATCACGCGCCATCCCACTTCCAGCCATCACCCCCATGCCTGCCCCGGGGCCAGCCCCACCACAGAGAGGCCGGTTGGTTCCTGCTCACCTCTGTGCCGTCCCTTCCCGACCTGACCCCAGTGCAGGGGATAAGCTTCAGACAAGTCTTTCCATGTCCCTCTGCATGACAATAGACTTCCTCCCCTCTCCCATTCCACAGGCCCACCCACCCGGGACATCCACCTTTGTCATTAGCTCAGGAGAGGATGCAAGATGAGAATCTCTGCTATTGTGTGGGGAGACTCAGTTTCCCGGGTTTCCCCCATGGACACATGTTCTTCAGCTGGGTCTGATTTTCTCCAGACAAGCTGTCTTGGGAAGGATTTGGCCAGCCCTAAGAACCTGAAGGGAAAGGGCGGAGGGGGGTTCTCTCTCTGCCCCCGACAGCCCCGAGCTGGGTCGGTCCCTCAGACCTGGCCAGGGGCAGCCCATCCCCCGGCGCCCTTCCCCGGGGCATCCAAGGGCAGGCTCGGCGCCAGCCCCACCCCGCTCGCCACTGCCCGACCATCGTCCTCCCTCGGGGGGCCTGGGCAGGACAGGGACCCGGCTGTGGGAGGCCTCCAGATCTCAGGCCTGGCACACCGTTTACCAGGCTGCTTCCTCCTCTGACGGGGGCCCAGCACACGCCCCAGGAGACTTGGCAGCCGCCCCCAGGGCTCTAGCCTCTGGAACTCGTCCCCTTGGAAGGGGCCTGGCCCAGGTGCCAGGTTCGGCTGGTCGGCCAGCCTCCTTTGGAGAAAGCAGGCAAGCCGAGCCAGGCTTGCAGTGGCCCTGGCGTGACACCTGCCACCTCAGGCAGAGGGCCTCCCGCGTGCCCTCCATGGCGGGTTTCTCCCCGGAGCCGTGGCCTGGGCACTAGGAAGGCGGGGCCTCCCCGACTCCCGGGAGGAGGGGCTAGCCCAGTTGCGCCCTGGCCCCCAAACCCTCTGGTGCCATCTGCCTGTCTCGGCACTTCTGACTCCACACAGCCTTTCCTACATCTGGGCTGCCTGCCGTGGCAAAGTGCAGGCGTGGGGTGAGGCCATGGCTTTGTCTTTCCAGGAAAAAATGAGCCCCTGGCCGAAGCAGCAGGCCCAGGCAGAGTCTTGAGCTTGAAGCCCAGTAGGTCTGTGGCCCTCAGGGCCAGAGCAATGCTTTCAAGGCAGGGAAGCGGCCTGCAAGCTGAGTGGGAGTGGGGGAGGGGAGGGAGACAGCTGAAGCCGAGTCCAGAAGGGCGGCGATGGAAGAGCTGCAGCTGGGTCAGAGCCTGGAGGGAGGGCGGGGCCTTCACTGAGGACCCCCCCACCCCCCCCAGGCCAGCCCTAGGCCCCGGCGGTCGCGCATGCGCCCTTGGCCTGTGCGGTGTGTGGGGGCTTGAACCCAAGCCCGCAGGGCTCCCGGAGCGGCCAGAGAAAGAAGGGCCCATGGAGAGGTAGGCGAGGTGGGCAGGGGGCGCCACCTTACTCTCTTCAGCTCCCTGAGGGAGAGAGACAGAGACAGAGACAGAGAGAGAGATCCCTGACCTCTAAGTCTCTGCCTCCACCGCTGGCTGGTGCCAAATCACGCGCCATCCCACTTCCAGCCATCACCCCCATGCCTGCCCCGGGGCCAGCCCCACCACAGAGAGGCCGGTTGGTTCCTGCTCACCTCTGTGCCGTCCCTTCCCGACCTGACCCCAGTGCAGGGGATAAGCTTCAGACAAGTCTTTCCATGTCCCTCTGCATGACAATAGACTTCCTCCCCTCTCCCATTCCACAGGCCCACCCACCCGGGACATCCACCTTTGTCATTAGCTCAGGAGAGGATGCAAGATGAGAATCTCTGCTATTGTGTGGGGAGACTCAGTTTCCCGGGTTTCCCCCATGGACACATGTTCTTCAGCTGGGTCTGATTTTCTCCAGACAAGCTGTCTTGGGAAGGATTTGGCCAGCCCTAAGAACCTGAAGGGAAAGGGCGGAGGGGGGTTCTCTCTCTGCCCCCGACAGCCCCGAGCTGGGTCGGTCCCTCAGACCTGGCCAGGGGCAGCCCATCCCCCGGCGCCCTTCCCCGGGGCATCCAAGGGCAGGCTCGGCGCCAGCCCCACCCCGCTCGCCACTGCCCGACCATCGTCCTCCCTCGGGGGGCCTGGGCAGGACAGGGACCCGGCTGTGGGAGGCCTCCAGATCTCAGGCCTGGCACACCGTTTACCAGGCTGCTTCCTCCTCTGACGGGGGCCCAGCACACGCCCCAGGAGACTTGGCAGCCGCCCCCAGGGCTCTAGCCTCTGGAACTCGTCCCCTTGGAAGGGGCCTGGCCCAGGTGCCAGGTTCGGCTGGTCGGCCAGCCTCCTTTGGAGAAAGCAGGCAAGCCGAGCCAGGCTTGCAGTGGCCCTGGCGTGACACCTGCCACCTCAGGCAGAGGGCCTCCCGCGTGCCCTCCATGGCGGGTTTCTCCCCGGAGCCGTGGCCTGGGCACTAGGAAGGCCGGGCCTCCCCGACTCCCGGGAGGAGGGGCTAGCCCAGTTGCGCCCTGGCCCCCAAACCCTCTGGTGCATCTGCCTGTCTCGGCACTTCTGACTCCACACAGCCTTTCCTACATCTGGGCTGCCTGCCGTGGCAAAGTGCAGGCGTGGGGTGAGGCCATGGCTTTGTCTTTCCAGGAAAAAATGAGCCCCTGGCCGAAGCAGCAGGCCCAGGCAGAGTCTTGAGCTTGAAGCCCAGTAGGTCTGTGGCCCTCAGGGCCAGAGCAATGCTTTCAAGGCAGGGAAGCGGCCTGCAAGCTGAGTGGGAGTGGGGGAGGGGAGGGAGACAGCTGAAGCCGAGTCCAGAAGGGCGGCGATGGAAGAGCTGCAGCTGGGTCAGAGCCTGGAGGGAGGGCGGGGCCTTCACTGAGGACCCCCCCCACCCCCCCCCAGGCCAGCCCTAGGCCCCGGCGGTCGCGCATGCGCCCTTGGCCTGTGCGGTGTGTGGGGGCTTGAACCCAAGCCCGCAGGGCTCCCGGAGCGGCCAGAGAAAGAAGGGCCCATGGAGAGGTAGGCGAGGTGGGCAGGGGGCGCCACCTTACTCTCTTCAGCTCCCTGAGGGAGAGAGACAGAGACAGAGACAGAGAGAGAGATCCCTGACCTCTAAGTCTCTGCCTCCACCGCTGGCTGGTGCCAAATCACGCGCCATCCCACTTCCAGCCATCACCCCCATGCCTGCCCCGGGGCCAGCCCCACCACAGAGAGGCCGGTTGGTTCCTGCTCACCTCTGTGCCGTCCCTTCCCGACCTGACCCCAGTGCAGGGGATAAGCTTCAGACAAGTCTTTCCATGTCCCTCTGCATGACAATAGACTTCCTCCCCTCTCCCATTCCACAGGCCCACCCACCCGGGACATCCACCTTTGTCATTAGCTCAGGAGAGGATGCAAGATGAGAATCTCTGCTATTGTGTGGGGAGACTCAGTTTCCCGGGTTTCCCCCATGGACACATGTTCTTCAGCTGGGTCTGATTTTCTCCAGACAAGCTGTCTTGGGAAGGATTTGGCCAGCCCTAAGAACCTGAAGGGAAAGGGCGGAGGGGGGTTCTCTCTCTGCCCCCGACAGCCCCGAGCTGGGTCGGTCCCTCAGACCTGGCCAGGGGCAGCCCATCCCCCGGCGCCCTTCCCCGGGGCATCCAAGGGCAGGCTCGGCGCCAGCCCCACCCCGCTCGCCACTGCCCGACCATCGTCCTCCCTCGGGGGGGCCTGGGCAGGACAGGGACCCGGCTGTGGGAGGCCTCCAGATCTCAGGCCTGGCACACCGTTTACCAGGCTGCTTCCTCCTCTGACGGGGGCCCAGCACACGCCCCAGGAGACTTGGCAGCCGCCCCCAGGGCTCTAGCCTCTGGAACTCGTCCCCTTGGAAGGGGCCTGGCCCAGGTGCCAGGTTCGGCTGGTCGGCCAGCCTCCTTTGGAGAAAGCAGGCAAGCCGAGCCAGGCTTGCAGTGGCCCTGGCGTGACACCTGCCACCTCAGGCAGAGGGCCTCCCGCGTGCCCTCCATGGCGGGTTTCTCCCCGGAGCCGTGGCCTGGGCACTAGGAAGGCCGGGCCTCCCCGACTCCCGGGAGGAGGGGCTAGCCCAGTTGCGCCCTGGCCCCCAAACCCTCTGGTGCCATCTGCCTGTCTTGGCACTTCTGACTCCACACAGCCTTTCCTACATCTGGGCTGCCTGCCGTGGCAAAGTGCAGGCGTGGGGTGAGGCCATGGCTTTGTCTTTCCAGGAAAAAATGAGCCCCTGGCCGAAGCAGCAGGCCCAGGCAGAGCCTTGAGCTTGAAGCCCAGTAGGTCTGTGGCCCTCAGGGCCAGAGCCATGCTTTCAAGGCAGGGAAGCGGCCTGCAAGCTGAGTGGGAGTGGGGAAGGGGAGGGAGACAGCTGAAGCCGAGTCCAGAAGGGCGGCGATGGAAGAGCTGCAGCTGGGTCAGAGCCTGGAGGGAGGGCGGGGCCTTCACTGAGGACCCCCCCACCCCCCCCCCCCGAGGCCAGCCCTAGGCCCCGGCGGTCGCGCATGCGCCCTTGGCCTGTGCGGTGTGTGGGGGCTTGAACCCAAGCCCGCAGGGCTCCGGAGCGGCCAGAGAAAGAAGGGCCCATGGAGAGGTAGGCGAGGTGGGCAGGGGGCGCCACCTTACTCTCTTCAGCTCCCGGAGGGAGAGAGACAGAGACAGAGACAGAGAGAGAGATCCCTGACCTCTGAGTCTCTGCCTCCACCGCTGGCTGGTGCCAACTCACGCGCCATCCCACTTCCAGCCATCACCCCCATGCCTGCCCCGGGGCCAGCCCCACCACAGAGAGGCCGGTTGGTTCCTGCTCACCTCTGTGCCGTCCCTTCCCGACCTGACCCCAGTGCAGGGGATAAGCTTCAGACAAGTCTTTCCATGTCCCTCTGCATGACAATAGACTTCCTCCCCTCTCCCATTCCACAGGCCCACCCACCCGGGACATCCACCTTTGTCATTAGCTCAGGAGAGGATGCAAGATGAGAATCTCTGCTATTGTGTGGGGAGACTCAGTTTCCCGGGTTTCCCCCATGGACACATGTTCTTCAGCTGGGTCTGATTTTCTCCAGACAAGCTGTCTTGGGAAGGATTTGGCCAGCCCTAAGAACCTGAAGGGAAAGGGCGGAGGGGGGTTCTCTCTCTGCCCCCGACAGCCCCGAGCTGGGTCGGTCCCTCAGACCTGGCCAGGGGCAGCCCATCCCCCGGCGCCCTTCCCCGGGGCATCCAAGGGCAGGCTCGGCGCCAGCCCACCCCGCTCGCCACTGCCCGACCATCGCCACTGCCCGACCATCGTCCTCCCTCGGGGGGCCTGGGCAGGACAGGGACCCGGCTGTGGGAGGCCTCCAGATCTCAGGCCTGGCCACACCGTTTACCAGGCTGCTTCCTCCTCTGACGGGGGCCCAGCACACGCCCCAGGAGACTTGGCAGCCGCCCCCAGGGCTCTAGCCTCTGGAACTCGTCCCCTTGGAAGGGGCCTGGCCCAGGTGCCAGGTTCGGCTGGTCGGCCAGCCTCCTTTGGAGAAAGCAGGCAAGCCGAGCCAGGCTTGCAGTGGCCCTGGCGTGACACCTGCCACCTCAGGCAGAGGGCCTCCCGCGTGCCCTCCATGGCGGGTTTCTCCCCGGAGCCGTGGCCCTGGGCACTAGGAAGGCCGGGCCTCCCCGACTCCCGGGAGGAGGGGCTAGCCCAGTTGCGCCCTGGCCCCCAAACCCTCTGGTGCCATCTGCCTGTCTCGGCACTTCTGACTCCACACAGCCTTTCCTACATCTGGGCTGCCTGCCGTGGCAAAGTGCAGGCGTGGGGTGAGGCCATGGCTTTGTCTTTCCAGGAAAAAATGAGCCCCTGGCCGAAGCAGCAGGCCCAGGCAGAGTCTTGAGCTTGAAGCCCAGTAGGTCTGTGGCCCTCAGGGCCAGAGCAATGCTTTCAAGGCAGGGAAGCGGCCTGCAAGCTGAGTGGGAGTGGGGGAGGGGAGGGAGACAGCTGAAGCCGAGTCCAGAAGGGCGGCGATGGAAGAGCTGCAGCTGGGTCAGAGCCTGGAGGGAGGGCGGGGCCTTCACTGAGGACCCCCCCACCCCCCCCCCAGGCCAGCCCTAGGCCCCGGCGGTCGCGCATGCGCCCTTGGCCTGTGCGGTGTGTGGGGGCTTGAACCCAAGCCCGCAGGGCTCCCGGAGCGGCCAGAGAAAGAAGGGCCCATGGAGAGGTAGGCGAGGTGGGCAGGGGGCGCCACCTTACTCTCTTCAGCTCCCTGAGGGAGAGAGACAGAGACAGAGACAGAGAGAGAGATCCCTGACCTCTAAGTCTCTGCCTCCACCGCTGGCTGGTGCCAAATCACGCGCCATCCCACTTCCAGCCATCACCCCCATGCCTGCCCCGGGGCCAGCCCCACCACAGAGAGGCCGGTTGGTTCCTGCTCACCTCTGTGCCGTCCCTTCCCGACCTGACCCCAGTGCAGGGGATAAGCTTCAGACAAGTCTTTCCATGTCCCTCTGCATGACAATAGACTTCCTCCCCTCTCCCATTCCACAGGCCCACCCACCCGGGACATCCACCTTTGTCATTAGCTCAGGAGAGGATGCAAGATGAGAATCTCTGCTATTGTGTGGGGAGACTCAGTTTCCCGGGTTTCCCCCATGGGACACATGTTCTTCAGCTGGGTCTGATTTTTCTCCAGACAAGCTGTCTTGGGAAGGATTTGGCCAGCCCTAAGAACCTGAAGGGAAAGGGCGGAGGGGGGTTCTCTCTCTGCCCCCGACAGCCCCGAGCTGGGTCGGTCCCTCAGACCTGGCCAGGGGCAGCCCATCCCCCGGCGCCCTTCCCCGGGGCATCCAAGGGCAGGCTCGGCGCCAGCCCCACCCCGCTCGCCACTGCCCGACCATCGTCCTCCCTCGGGGGGCCTGGGCAGGACAGGGACCCGGCTGTGGGAGGCCTCCAGATCTCAGGCCTGGCACACCGTTTACCAGGCTGCTTCCTCCTCTGACGGGGGCCCAGCACACGCCCCAGGAGACTTGGCAGCCGCCCCCAGGGCTCTAGCCTCTGGAACTCGTCCCCTTGGAAGGGGCCTGGCCCAGGTGCCAGGTTCGGCTGGTCGGCCAGCCTCCTTTGGAGAAAGCAGGCAAGCCGAGCCAGGCTTGCAGTGGCCCTGGCGTGACACCTGCCACCTCAGGCAGAGGGCCTCCCGCGTGCCCTCCATGGCGGGTTTCTCCCCGGAGCCGTGCCTGGGCACTAGGAAGGCCGGGCCTCCCCCGACTCCCGGGAGAGGGGCTAGCCCAGTTGCGCCCTGGCCCCCAGAACCCCTCTGGTGCCATCTGCCTGTCTCGGCACTTCTGACTCCACACAGCCTTTCCTACATCTGGGCTGCCTGCCGTGGCAAAGTGCAGGCGTGGGGTGAGGCCATGGCTTTGTCTTTCCAGGAAAAAATGAGCCCCTGGCCGAAGCAGCAGGCCCAGGCAGAGTCTTGAGCTTGAAGCCCAGTAGGTCTGTGGCCCTCAGGGCCAGAGCAATGCTTTCAAGGCAGGGAAGCGGCCTGCAAGCTGAGTGGGAGTGGGGGAGGGGAGGGAGACAGCTGAAGCCGAGTCCAGAAGGGCGGCGATGGAAGAGCTGCAGCTGGGTCAGAGCCTGGAGGGAGGGCGGGGCCTTCACTGAGGACCCCCCCACCCCCCCCAGGCCAGCCCTAGGCCCCGGCGGTCGCGCATGCGCCCTTGGCCTGTGCGGTGTGTGGGGGCTTGAACCCAAGCCCGCAGGGCCTCCCGGAGCGGCCAGAGAAAGAAGGGCCCATGGAGAGGTAGGCGAGGTGGGCAGGGGGCGCCACCTTACTCTCTTCAGCTCCCTGAGGGAGAGAGACAGAGACAGAGACAGAGAGAGAGATCCCTGACCTCTAAAGTCTCTGCCTCCACCGCTGGCTGGTGCCAAATCACGCGCCATCCCACTTCCAGCCATCACCCCCATGCCTGCCCCGGGGCCAGCCCCACCACAGAGAGGCCGGTTGGTTCCTGCTCACCTCTGTGCCGTCCCTTCCCGACCTGACCCCAGTGCAGGGGATAAGCTTCAGACAAGTCTTTCCATGTCCCTCTGCATGACAATAGACTTCCTCCCCTCTCCCATTCCACAGGCCCACCCACCCGGGACATCCACCTTTGTCATTAGCTCAGGAGAGGATGCAAGATGAGAATCTCTGCTATTGTGTGGGGAGACTCAGTTTCCCGGGTTTCCCCCATGGACACATGTTCTTCAGCTGGGTCTGATTTTCTCCAGACAAGCTGTCTTGGGAAGGATTA